>NC_083240.1:11041474-11217514 GCF_032191835.1 Heteronotia binoei | reverse complement strand
GAGGGAAGGCATTTAAAAGGTGTGTGGTCCCTTTAAATGTGATGGCCAGAACTCCCTTGGAGTTCAATTATGCTTGTCACAACCTTGCTCCTGGCTCCACCCCCAATGTCTCCTGACTTCACCCTCAAAGTCCCCAGATATTTCTTGAATTGGACAGCAGCCCTAGAGGTACAGTGCCTCTGAACATGGAGGTTCCCAACAGTTAGCATTGCTAGGTAGGGTTGTCAGTCTCCAGGTGGGGCCTGGAGATCTCCTGCTTTTACAGCTGATCTCCAGAGGGCAGAGATCAGCTCCACTGGAGAAAACGGCTGCTTTGAAGGGTTGACTCTAGAGCAGGGGTCCCCAACCCCTGGGCTGTGGACCAGTACCGGGCCGTGGCCTGTTAGCAACCGGGCTGTGAGGTATAATTATTTCATTATATATTACAATGTAATAATAAGAAGAAGGCAACATTGGATTTATATCCTGCCCTCCACTCCAAATCTCAGAGTGGCTCACAATCTCCTTTATCTTCCAGTTTGGTGTAGTGGTTAGAGAGCCAGTTTGGTGTAGTGGTTAAGTGTGTGGACTCCTTATCTGGGAGAACTGGGTTTGATTCCCCACTCCTCCACTTGCAGCTGCTGGAATGACCTTGGGTCAGCCATAGCTCTCATAGGAGAGCCAGTTTGGTGCAGTGGTTAAGTGTGCGGACTCTTATCTGGGAGAACCGGGTTTGATTCCCCACTCCTCCACTTGCAGCTGCTGGAATGGCCTTGGCTCAGCCATAGCTCTTGCAGGAGTTGTCCTTGAAAGGGCAGCTACTTGGAGAGCCCTCTCAGCCCCACCCACCTCACAGGGTGTCTGTTGTGGGGGGAGAAGATATAGGAGATTGCAAGCCGCTCTGAGTCTCTGATTCAGAGAGAAGGGTGGGGTATAAATCTGCAGTCTTCTTATTTGAATCTACCTCCTCCACAACAGACACCCTGTGAGGTGGGTGGGGCTAAGAGAGCTTTTACAGCAGCTTTCAAGGACAACTTCTGCCAGAGCTATGGCTGACCCAAGGCCATTCCAGCAGCTGCAGTGGAGGAGTGGGGAAACAAACCTAGTTCTCCCAGATAAGAGTCTGCACACTTAACCACCACAAAGTGCACAATTGTATCATCCCAAAACCATTGTCCCCACCCCACACCTGCCGGTCTGTGGAAAAATTGTCCCTGGTGCTAAAAAGGTTGGGGACCACTGCTCTAGGGTATCGTACCTTGCTGAGACCCGTCCCCTCCCCAAACCCCACATTCTCCCGGCTTCACCCCCAAAGCCCCCAGGTATTTTCCAACCCAGACCTGGCAGCCTTAACTAATAGCCATCTACAGAACTGTGTAATCTGTGGGAAATCAAGTGGCGTACCCCCACATTTCAGTATGGCGTAGTCCAAAAGAAAAACTGTTCCAGGGGCCTTTTCCAGGCAGGGAGGTGAGCTTACTCAGCGAAGGGGGTCTTATTCCTTCTGCCTCGAAGACTCAAAATGGGAAACAGACAAACGAAGAAGAATGTTTCCTAATGCGGTTGAATGCCTGCCGAGACTGTCGTTTCTCTCCTGGCGTAACCACCTTTCTGGAAACATTTACAAAGAGGGAGAACTCTTCATTCCTCCTTATTGCTCCGGAGGGATTTTTTGAAAAGGCATTTTAGTAGCTGCTTGTAATAGCTTCGCTGGCTGCTCTCCCGCCTTGCCGGCTTCTCCAGTTTTTGCTTTCCTCTTCTCTGTCTTTCTGAAGGCAGCTGAAACCCTTACTCCGTTTCCTGCCCTCGAATAGTTTGGTGGCTTTAAACCAGTTGGGAGCTAGGCCTACAGAGAAAGAAACCTGCCCAGCAGAAGGAAAACAGGAGCTGAGGGAAGAGTGTATTATATCGTGATGCCAACCTCCAGACCTGGAGACCCCCCAGAATTATGAGCGATCTCCAAACAACAGAGGCAAGTTCCGCTAGAGAAGAAAACTACACATTTATACCCCACCATTCTCTCTGAATCAGAGACTCAGAGCAGCTTGCTTGCAATCTCCTATATCTTCTCCCCCCACAACAAACACCCTGTGAGCTGGGTGGGGCTAAGAGGGCTCTCACAGCAGTTGCCCTTTCAAGGACAACCTCTGCCAGAGCTATGGCTGACCCAAGGCCATTCCAGCAGCTGCATGTGGAGGAGTGGGGAATCAAACCTGGTTCTCCCAGAGAAGAGTCCGCCCACTTAACCCCTGCACCAAACTGGCTCCACTACACCAAACTAGCAGAGTGGTTGAACTCATTTATTATGAGGGCCAGATCTGAAATCAATCAGACCTTGTTGGGCCAAGCCATGTCGGGCCGTGCCGTGTGTGTACCTATTTAAGTTTATGTAACAGTGATATAAACTTTATAAAGGACACAGACAAATGCAATTAAAGATTTAAAAAAAACCCCTTAAATAAAACATGATTAATACATTAGCACTCATTGGTCTTTAAGGTGCTTTCTTTGTATCTCTCCCATGTGATCCAGGGAATTGGGCAAAGGAAGCTCTGGCTCTTTCTTTCCTTCCCCAGGGGACCGGGAGGGGGAGCCTCAGCCAATAGAAGGAAGAGAGTCTTGACTCAGTAGCTCTGCTGTGCAACTGAGAGAGCCTGGCAAAGCAAGCTCTCCCTCCCCTCTTCCTCCCCAAGGGAGCAGCCTTAGCCAATGGAGAAAATAGAGACTTTGCTCTGTAGCTCCTGTGCGATTGAGCAAGCCTTCCAAAGCAAGTGGTTTTGCAGAAGGAAGCAAGAGAGAAGGAAGCAGATGACAGCCAGTTGCTCGGGGGCCTGATAGGAGCCCTCTGAGGGCCTGATTTGGCCCCCGGACCTCATGTTTGACACCCCTGCCCTAGAGAATATGGCTTGCTTTGAAAAGTGGACTCTATGGCATTATACCCTGCTGAGGTACTCCCCCTCCAAAAATCCCCTGCCCTTTCTGGGATCCAGCCCCCAAATCTGCAGGAATTTTCCAACTCAGTGTTTGCAACTCTATCACTCACAGGGTTGTGAGCTGAAGGTTTGGAAATACCTGGAGTTTTGGGGGAGTGGAGCCCGTGGAGGGCAGGGTTTGGGGTGGGGAGGGACTCCAGTGGATTATATAATGCCGAAGAGTCCAACTTCTAAAGTGGCCATTTTCTCCTGGTGAACTGATCTCTGTTGCCTGGAGACCAGTTGTAATAGCAGGAGATCTCCAGCCACCACCTGGAGGTTTGGCAACAAGCAAGAATCATGGGTGAAAGGACAACCAAAGTAAGCCAAGCCTCCATGTAAACTAGCCTAAACCAGGGGTGTCAAACATGCAGCCCAGGGTCCAAATCAGGCCCCCAGAGGACTCCTATCAGGCCCCCAAGCCAACTGGCTGTCACCTTCTTCCGTCTTCCTATATCTTGCTTCCTTCTGCATCACAGCTTGCCTTGCCAGGCTTGCTCAATTGCACAGGAGCTACAGAGCAAAACCTCTATTTTCTCCATTAGCTCAGACTCCTCCCTTGGGGAGGAATAGCTTGCTTTGCCAGGCTCTCTCAATTGCACAGCAGAGCTACTGAGCCAAGCCTCTCTTTCTTCTATTGGCTGAGGCTCCTTCCCCTCCTAGTCCCTTGGGGAAAGAAGGAAAGAGCAAAAGCTTCCTTTGCCCAGTTCCCTGGATTGCACGGGAGAGATACAAAGAAAGCACCTGTGTTTGTTTGTGTCCTTTATAAAGTTTATATCTCTGCTATCAAATCTTAAATAGGTACACACATGGCCTGCCCCAACCTGGCCCGGCCCAACAATGTCTCATTTATGTCAAATTTGGCCTTCATAACAAATGAGTTTGACACCCCTGTTTTAAACACAATGTACTATCTACTTATGTGTTCTTCAAAGAGCTTTATATTTCATCACATACAAGAGTCCGTACAAATTTCTTCAAAAGACCACGGAACGAACACAGCAAGGAGCAGTAGAAACAGTCCACCCATCCCACAGGGAAAGTTTTAAATTGTGAACCAGTCACTTTTCTCTTCGCCCTGGAGGAAGTCCGTTGTTCCAGCCGCTGTGATAATGTACTCCACTTACGATGGAGTAAATTGTCTTAACTAAGTCATCTTAAGGGGAGTACATTATCACAGTGGTTGAAACAATAGACTTCCTCCGGAGCGAAGAGGAAGGTAACAGGTTCACAATTTAATTTATTTTTTAATTTAATTTTATTCCATTTATATCCCGTCCTCCCCACAAAAGCAGACTCGGGGCGGCTTACATGTTCATGTAAATACATGGAATATAAAATCACATTAAAATATAAAACAAAAATCAAACCATTTCAAGTGCTATAACAATCTTTGAATTTTTCTATTCTGTTGTTCCAGCTGGGTGTTCTATAGAAAGACCGTTCTTAGGTTCATGCTAGAGGTGTTGTAGCCTGTGATTAGGGCTGCCAATCCCCAGGTGGGGGCAGGAGATCTCCTGGTTTGGAGGCCCTCCCCCTGCTTCAGGGTCATCAGAAAGCGGGGGGGGGGGATGTCTGCTGGGCACTTTATTATTCCCTATGGAGACCCTGGGGGGGGGGCTGTTTTTTTTTTTTTTGAGGCAAAGGCACCAAATTTGCAGCATAGCATCCGATGCCTCTCCCCAAAATACCCTCCCGTTTTCAAAAGGATTGGACCAGGGGGTCCAATTCTATGAGCCCTGAAAGAAGGTGCCCCATATCCTTCATTATTTCCAATGGAGGGAAGGCATTTAAAAGGAGTGCGGTCCCTTTCAATGTGATGGCCAGATCAATGAAGCTTGTCACAGCGTTGCTCCTGGCTCCACCCCAAAGTCTCCTGGCTCCGCCCCAAAGTCTCCACCCCAAAGTCCCCAGATATTTCTTGAATTGGACTTGGCAACCCTACCTGTGATCTTAATTTACAAATGCCTGGTGGAAAAGCGCCGTCTTATAGGCCCTGCAGAACTGTGCGAGCTCTTGCAGGGCCCTAATCTCATGGAGCTTGTTCCACCAGCATGGGGCTACAACAGAAAAGGCCCTTAAAACTTTCCCTGTTGGA
Organism: Heteronotia binoei; assembly: GCF_032191835.1. Classification (NCBI taxonomy): domain Eukaryota; kingdom Metazoa; phylum Chordata; class Lepidosauria; order Squamata; family Gekkonidae; genus Heteronotia; species Heteronotia binoei. Next base: position 11,212,465 of record NC_083240.1, on the reverse strand, counting down.
TGGGTGGACTGTTTCTACTGCTGCTTGCTGCGTTCATTCCGTGGTCTTTTGAAGAAATTTGTATGGACTCCTGTATGTGATGAACTACTTATATAAAACTCTCTGAAGAATGTATAAATAGATAGTACGCTGCGTTTAGACTATTTTACATGGAGGCTTTGCTTATTTTGGTCAGCTGCCTGGAGGCTGGCAACCCAAATCACTCATAATCTCATAGCCTGAGACCAAAAGGGAGGGAGCAACAACCCTGTCTTAAGGGGAGGGGCCGTGGCTCAGTGGCAAAGCATTTGCTCGGCATGCTGAAGGTCCCAGGTTCAATCCCCGGCATCTCTAGTTAAAAGGACCAGACAGTGGGTGATTTGAAAGACCTCAGCCTGAGACCCTGGACAGTGGCTGTCAGTCTAAGAAGACAATACTAACTGCAATGGATCAAGCATCTGATTCAGTAGAAGGCGGCTTCCATGTGTTCAAGGAGAGAAGGCAGATTTACGGTGTGGTGGGTCATTCAGATCTCAGGAGAATTAGTGTGCACTTTGGATAATATCCCCAAAGGTCCCATTCATTTCCTTCCTTCCTTCCTTCCTTCCTTCCTTCCTTCCTTCCTTCCTTCCTTCCTTCCTTCCTTCCTTCCTTCCTTCCTTCCTTCCTTCCTTCCTTCCTTCCTTCCTTCCTTCCTTCCTTCCTTTTCTATCCCACTCTCTCTGAGCCAGTTTGGTGTAGTGGTGAAGTGTGCGGACTCTTATCTGGGAGAACCAGATTTGATTCCCCCCCTCCTCCACTTGCACCTGCTAGCATGGCCTTGAGTCAGCCATAGCTCTGGCAGAGGTTGTCCTTGAAAGGGCAGCTGCTGTGAGAGCCCTCTCCAGCCCCACCCACCTCACAGGATGTCTGTTGTGGGAGAGGAAGATAAAGGAGATTGTGAGCCGCTCTGAAACTCTTTGGAGTGGAGGGCGGGATATAAATCCAACTTCTTCTCTGCAAGCGGACTCAGGGCGGCTAACAGTCACTTCTGACATTTAAATGTATAGTTTAAAAACTAATAAAATACAATTTCAACTAAAACATTCTAAAAAAACATTCTATGGTGCTGTCTTTGATATAGGCAGGTTCTTTTCCTGATGGTGATCGTCTAGCAACTGTAGCTCTTTAGAGATGCGGGTGGCAGTCTTCTCCCAGATCAGATGTTAAATGCCTGTCGAAACAGTTCTGCTTTGCAGGCCCTGCGGAAGGTAGAGAGATCCTGCAGGGCCCTTATGGAGGGCATTCCATATTCCTGGTGCTGCCACCGAGAAGGCCCTAGCCCTTGTGGAACATAACCTGGCCTCCTTTGGTCCAGGGATGGGCAATAGATTTTGTGTCCCTGAATGCAGTGGTCTCTGGGGAACATGCAGGGAAAGGCAGTCCCGTAGATAAGCAGGCTCCAGACCATAAAGGGCTTTAAAGGTCAATACCAACACCTTGAAACGGACTCGGAACACAACAGGTCGCCAGTGCAGCTCTTTCAGCACTGGCTGAATGTGCTCCCAACGAGGGAGCCCCATTAACAGCTGTGCCGCAGGGTTCTGCACTAGCTGTAGTCTCCGAGTTAGAGTCAGGGGTAGCCCCATGTAGAGAGCATTACAGTGGTCTATTCTTGAGGTGACCGTAGTGTGGATCACCATTGCTAAGTCGCTATGCTCCAGGAAGGGGGCCAACTGCCGTACCCGCCGAAGATGGAAAAAGGCAGATCTGGTAGTGGCCGCTACCTGGGCCTCCATTGTGAGGGAGGGCTCCAGGAGTACTCCCGAGCTCTTGACCTTAGGGGCCGGTATTAATGACACCCCGTCAAGAGCCGGCAAGGGGATCTCCCTTCCCGGACCACCCCGACTCAGATAGAGAACCTCCGTCTTTGTCGGATTCAGCTTCGACCAACTCAACCTGAGCCAAGATGTTATGGTTTTCCGGGGTACAGTTGGACTGGCCACCCATCAGTAGATAGAGCTGGGTGTCATCTGCATATTGATGACATACTTCCTGATAATCTGGGCAAGGGGGCGCATGTAGATGTTAAATAACATCGGGGACAGAATTCACCCTGTGGCACACCACATAAGTGGGTGCCTTTGGGATGATTCCTTCCCTATCACCACCCTTTGTCCCTGACCTTGGAGAAAAGAGGCCAACCACTGCAAGGCAGACTCCCAAATCCCCACGTCGGCGAGGCGGCTAGACAGTAGCTAATGGTCAACCGTATCGAATGCGGCTGACAGATTTAATAAAAACTGTACCGCTGAGCCGCCCTGATCAAGATGTCGCATGAGGTCATCTATAAGGGCGACCAGAATTGTCTCTGTCCTGTGACTTGATCGAAAGCCGGACTGGAATGGATCCAGTGCGGAGGTGTCATCCAGGAATCCCTGTAGTTGAATCGCCACCGCCCACTCTATGACCTTCTCCAAAAAGGGAATGTTGGATACCCCGATAATTTGCCGACATGGCCGGGTTTGTAGATTTTTTTTTTCAAGAGGGGACGGACCACAGCCTCTTTAAGAGGTAATAATAATAATAATTTTTATTTATATCCCGCCCTCCCCGCCGAAGCAGGCTCAGGACGGCTCACAGAAATGGAAGTACCATGATTACATTTAATACATTATACGGCAAAGTACATTAAAATACATTAAATAAATAATTAGATAAACCATTACAATTAAGGTGCTATAATGCGAACATATTAGATGTGTATCAGATGGCTAGGTGTCATTTCAGGATTCAATCTTGTAGGCCATTTGAAAAAGGCTAGTTTTGCAGGCCCTGTGGAACTGATTACAGTCCCGCAGGGCTCGAACCTCCGCTGGTAGTTGGTTCCACCAATGAGGAGCCGTTACTGAGAAGGCCTGCTCCCGGGTTGTTTTCAATTTGGCCTCCCTTGGTCCAGGGATTTTTAAAAGATTTTGGGAGCTAGATCTCAGTGCTCTCTGGGGGATATACGGAGAGAGGCGGTCCCTAAAGTAAGTAAGTAAGTAAATAAAATTTTATTTGTATCCCGCCCTCCCCCGCCAAAGCAGGCTCAGGGCGGCTAACAGTATCCGTAAATAAACAATACAGTAATAAAAACATTAAAATTAACATATTAAAAGCAATCAATACTTAATTAACATTACTAAATCTAAATCTGACAGTAAATCTGACAGTAACATTGTTGTTTGACGCTATCCCTGTCAGTTAACCTAATGATAACAAGATCCCTGAATCGGACCGTTTTGGCGTTTTCCTTTGTTACACACTTATAATTCAGCAATTCATAAATGCCAGCTTGAAGAGGGTGGTCTTGCAGGCACTGCGGAACTGATCAAGGCTCCGCAGGGCCCGCACCGCCTCTGGGAGCTGATTCCAAAGATATGGGGCCGCGGTAGAAAAGGCCCGTGCGCGGGTATTCTGAAGTTTAACTTCTTTTGGCCCAGGGATGGTCAATCTGTTTTTCCCTACTGACCTCAGTGCTCTCTGGGGCTCATATAGGGAGAGACGGTCCCTCAGGTAGGTCGGTCCTCGGCCATATAGGGCTTTAAAGGTAATGACCAGCACTTTGTACTGGACCCGGTATACAATCGGCAGCCAGTGCAGTTCGCGTAGCCCCGGCTGTATGTGTTCCCATCTTGGGAGACCTAACAACAGCCTGGCTGCCGCATTCTGCACTAGCTGCAATCTCCAGGTCCGGCACAGAGGCAGTCCCATGTAGAGGGCGTTACAGTAGTCGAGCCTTGAGGTGACCGTCGCATGGATCACTGTTGCTAGGTCCTGACGCTCTAGGAAAGGGGTCAACTGCCTCGCCGGTCTCAGATGGAAAAATGCTGACTTGGCAGTGGCTATCTGGGCCTCCATTGATAGTGAAGGCTCCAGTAAAACACCCAAGCTCTTTACCCGCTGCGCCGCCTTCAGCGGGGCACCGTCAAAGGCCGGGAGAGATATTTCCTTCTCCAGAGCGCCACGACCCACATAGAGAACCTCTGTCTTCGCCGGGTTCAACTTCAGCCCACTCAGCCTAAGCCACGTTGCAACAGCCTGTAAAGCCTGGTCCAGGTTCCCCGGGGCGGAGGCGGGCCGTCCGTCCATTAGCAGATAGAGCTGGGTGTCATCTGCATATTGATGGCAACCCAGCCCAAACCTCTGGGCAATCTGGGCAAGATGTTAAATAACATCGGGGAGAGAACTGCTCCCTGAGGCACCCCACAACCTAGTGTGCGCCTCTGGGATCGCTCACCCCCAATCGCCACCCTTTGTCCCCGACCCATGAGGAAAGAGGAGAGCCATTGCAAGGCCAACCCCCTAACCCCTATGTCGGCGAGGCGATGGTTGACTGTATCAGCAGCTGATGGTTGACTGTATCAAATGCAGCCAACAGATCTAGTAACATAAGCACCGCCACACCGCCTCGATCTAGTTGCCGCTGGAGGTCATCTACCAAGGCGACCAGGATCGTCTCCTTCCCATGGCCCGGCTGGAAACCAGACCGGCACGGGTCTAGGACAGAAGCATCATCTAGAAACCTCTGTAGCTGCAACGCCACTGCCCTCTCAATAATTTTACCTAAGAATGGTAAATTAGACACCGGTCGGTAGTTTGCCAATTCGGCCGGGTCTGCTGTAGATTTTTTCAGGAGGGGGCGGACCAAGGCCTCTTTCAGAGGTGTTGGAAAACGCCCCTCTAAGAGGGATCTATTTATGATGTCCCGTAAAGGACATCTGAGCTCCCTCTGGCAAGATTTAATCAGCCAAGAGGGGCAAGGGTCCAAATCACATGTTGGGCGGGCAGCAGAGGTTGGGCGGGCAGCAGAGGTAGACAGGTCCTCGGTCATATAGGGCTTTAACGGTAATAACCAGCACCTTGTAACGAACTCGGAACACAATTGGCAGCCAATGCAGCTCCCGCAACCTAGGCTGCACGTGCTCCCACCGAGGTAGTCCCACTAACAGCCTGGCTGCCGCATTCTGCACCAGCTGCAGTTTCCGAGTTCGGTACAGGGGCAGCCCCATGTAGAGGGCATTACAGTAGTCCAACCTTCCCTTCTAAGAGGGATCTGTTGACAATAACCTGCAGTGCCTCATGTAGCGATGCCTGGCTAGCTTTTGTAAGCCAGGATGGGTACGGGTCCAACTCACAGGTAGTGAACTAAAAGGATCCTGTCGACCTCCTCCAGGCTGAGTGGAGTGAAGGAATCTAGAAATGGACCAAAAGATGTGCTCGGTGCCTCGAGTTCTTTCACTGTATCAATTGTGGCGGGAAGGTTGCGCCGGAGCGATGAAACTTTATCTGCAACAAAACCTCACAAAAGCCTCACAGCCAATTTCCAATTCTCTAACGTTTGGCTTACCTTGTGGTAAGGTTGTTAATGACCGAATTATGCTAAATAATTGTGCTGGGTGTGAGGTCGCAGACACAATCCGGGACGCAAAGTAAGTCTTCTTTGTGGCCCGGACTGCCATCTCATAGGTCGACATAAATGACCTATAAGATGTTCTCATAGCTTCGTCACGAGTGCGTCGCCACTGTCTCTCTAGTCATCTTAATCACCATTTCATCGATCTCAGCTGTCACGTTGTGGTAGGCGAGACGCTGTGGTATGCGGCTTGAAACAGAGCCATTGAGGCAACGTGGATCAATGCTGAGGCACTCGTCGGGGGCCAAAAAGGCTGTCATCGGCTTGTTCTTTTTTAAGAAATCCGAGGAGCGTAAAAAGCACGGTGTCAGCTTTCCATCCCTGACTCCTTAAGACAATGCGCACATTTGGGACTGAAATTTTAGACAGGGCATCTTTCTTGGGCAAAATAAAGCCTTTGGGTACTGCAGGGCTGTGGTGGAAGTACAGTAAAGCCAACACTTTTGGTCACAAAATTCAACTTCTGGAGAACTGTTTTAAAAAACATGCTCAAGTTTCTAGTCTTCAGGGGTCTGTCTGCAAAACCTGAGGCTTGTATTTCATGCCCAGCAATGATATTCATCCTCAGTCCAAGCTAACTCCTGGAGATTTAGGGATGGAGCCGGGGGGGAGGGGGGACAGGGATCTCAGTGGGGTACAATGCCCTAGAGTCCACCCTCCGAAGCCTCTGTTTTCTCCAAGGGAACTGATCTCTGTAGTCTGGAGGTGAGCTGTAATTTCAGGGGATCTCCAGGTCCCACCTGGAGGCTGGCATATCTAGTCGGAGCTGGTGTCCCAGAAAATCTTTCTTGTCATTTGTATTTTAGGAATCGGTCTGTGAAAACCCAGCTGACCTGGGGACTCTGGGTAGCTGTCAATTGGATTACCACTGACACAGCCCTGAAGACTTCATCTAAAATAGGGTCTTGTGTCTTTTCCTATTGACTGGAGGGAAGCGAGGCCTTGTCAGGGGAATAGATCTACGGGGCTTGTCTGGTTCCCCCCCACACTTTATTTTTTAGAAAGCCTTATGCCCTGTAGGTACCAGGCTCCTTTTAAAGTGGTCTAAAAGCTGCCGTTAAGCGTCTGAAATGTGGAAAAGGGGGGCCGGCGGTGGTTTTTTTTTTTGTTTAGCCAGAGAAAAATAAAAGCAGCAGTTTCTTGTTCGTTCTTGATCAAAGCTGAAAGGAATGGATGTCTCCCACAAACAGCAGAATTTAGCCAGTGAAGGAAATACCAGGAAGCCGTTAGTGCCGACCCACCCTTCCCGAATCAAATTAGGTTTCTCCTCTCACTTCAGCGTGTTCTGGTATGGTTCTCCAAACCTCTGGCTATGAGCCCAGCAAGGTGGGGATACAGGGGAACCAAATGTATTTTGCCTCAAGATGGTTATGTTCTTGGAACGGGGAGAAAATGCAGTCTCAAAAGTATCGTAAATAACCAGGCCTCATTTTGGGCAGGAGCTCACAGGCGCAGAGCTCCAGAACGTCCAAATTTTATTGTGCTATTTCTTTCTACCACGCCCCCCCCCGCAACAATTGCTGCTGGGCTGCATTGTTCAAACCCCCTGTGAGAATTTTGCTGAATCCTAAGATTTGACAAACTTCCTAACATTTCCCCCTACAAAAAATGGGGAAATAATCCAAACATAGAAAACAGACGGTTGGAAGTCTTCATCATGCCACTGTGGCCACACAGGAGAAAGTAGGGTTGCCAAGTCCAATTCAAGAAATATCTGGGGACTTTGGGGGTGGAGCCAGGAGACTTTGGGGGGCGGAGCCAAGAACAAGGGTATGACAAGCATAATTGAACTCCAAGAGAGTTCTGGCCATCACGTTTAAAGGGATAGCACACCTTTTTAAATGTCTTCCTTCTATAGGAAATAATGAAGGATAGGGGTACCTTCTTTTGGGGCTCATAGAATTGGACCCCCTGGTCCAATTGTTTTGAAACTCGGGGGGTACTTTGGGGAGAGGCACTAGATACTATACTGAAAATTTGGTGCCTCTACCTCAAAAAACAGCTCCCCCAGAACCCCCGAAATCTCCAGATCAATTCCCCATTATACCTTATGAGAATCGATCTCCACATAGGGAATAATGAAGTGCTCAGCAGACGTTTCCCTCCCCCTCCCCCCCCCTGCCGTTTCTGGCGAGTCTGAAGCAGGGGATTGGCCTTTCTACTCACGAGTTGCTGCCAACTTCTTCAAAGTAACACAGGCACACCATCCCAAGAGGAAGCCTTTCAATCCGAGACTGAAGCCTCCAGAGGTGCAAAGGCACATGGTCCTCTGGGGGCGGGGCTCCCCCCGCCCCCGCCGACCAGCTGACTGGGGGCAGGAAGGAGCCTGGGAAAGCGGAAGAACTCCCGCTGGGACCTGGGGATTGGCAAGCCTAGGAGAAAGTCATGGAAAAAGTATGATGGGAGTAAGGTTTTATTAGGACAATTCGAATTCAAGAAGCATTTTAAGGTAGATGCGGAGTTGATAGCATTTAGTACACCTTTCGGTGATGTCATGGATGTGTGGCATATGCAAAGGAGTTAAGCAAATAAGTTCTGCTACTGAGCTCCAGCACCTCTTTTTTCTACAGAATGACCCCGGTAAATAACTATATTTTTGTTTGAAAAATGTCCTTCCTTTTTTTTTTATGTACAGAAGTTCTTTTTGTTAACGATACAAATAACAAAGTAATGTCAGGGCATTGAATTAAGATACAAAATGATGATGATAAAGGAACCAAAGTTAATGACGGAACACAAAATGAATATCTGATACCAATTAGGAGTGAGATATATTAGAAAAATAAAAGCATTGCTTTGATTCCCTAGCTCTTCAGCGTGTTCTGGTATGGTTCTCCAAACCTCTGGCTATGAGCCCAGCAAGGTGGGGATACAGGGGGAACCAAATGTATTTTTCCTCAAGATGGTTATGTTCTTGAAAGGGGAGAAAATGCAGTCTCAAAAGTATCATAAATAACCATGCCTCATTTTTGTCTGGACCTCACAGGAGCAGAGCTCCAAAACGTCCAAATTTTATTGTGTTCTTTCTTTCTAAACCCCACCCCCAAAATAATTGCTGTTGGGCTGCATTGTTCAAACCCCCTGTGAGAATTTTGCTGAACTCTAAGATTTGACCAACTTAGTAATATTTTTCCCCACAAAAAATGGGGAAATAACCAAAACATAGAAAGCAGACAGATGGAAGTCTTCCTCATGCCACTGTGGCCACATAGGAGAAAGTAATGGAAAAAGTATGATGGGAGTTAAGCAAATAAGTTCTGCTACTGAGCTCCAGCACCTCTTTGTCTACAGAATGACCCCGGTAAATAACTATATTTTTGTTTTTAAAAATGTTCTTTCTTTTTTTTTTTGTACAGAAGTGTTTTTTTTAACAATACAAATAACAAAGTAATGTCAGGGCATTGAATTAAGACGACGATGACAAAGGAACCAAAGTTAATGACAGAACACAAAATTAATATCTGATACCAATTAGGAGTGACATATATTAGAAAAATAAAAGCATTGCTTTGATTCCCTGGTGCTGTAGAGAGGCTTTGCAGCTTTTTTAATAGGACTGTCAGGAGAGAACAACAGAGAAGACTTGGTTATAATTATGAATAAGCTGAGTCTGCCCTCCAATGCAGTCATTTTCTTTAGGGGAACTGATGTCTGTAGCCTGGAGGTTGGTTGTAATTCTAGAAGATTTCCAGGTCCTACCTGGAGGTTGGCAGCCTTACATCGCAGGGATAGGGTTGCTACAAGGGGTACCTCCTTGCTCATGTGCCTGCAGAAAAACTGATAGAATCCAACCTTTTGCATCTCCCATTTCAAAGGAGAGAAATACAAATACGGTAGCTTGTTTTCACCATTTCTAGCGACCAGATTATTTGAGATAGGGTTGCCAGGTCCAAGTCAAGGAATATCTGGGGACTTTGGGGGTGGAGCCAGGAGACATTGAAGGCGGAGCCGGGAGCAAGGGTGTGACAAGCATAATTGAACTCCAAAGGGAGTTCTGGCTATCACATTTAAAGGGACCACACTCCTTTTAAATGCCTTCCCTCCACTGGAAATAATGAAGGATGGGGCATCTTCTTTTGGGGCTCATAGAATTGGACCCCCTGGTCCAATCTTTTTAAAACTTGGAGGGTGTTTTGAGGAGAGGCACCGGGTGCTATGCTGCAAATTTGGTGCCTCTACCTCAAAATACAGCCTCTCCCAGAGCCCCAGATACTCACAGATCAATTCTCCATTATACTGTATGGGAATCGCTCCATAGTTCCATAGCTCATGGGGTGTGACAGTGACAGGGAACTCTGGGTTTTGGAATGCTTCATCTAGAGCAGGGGTGTCAAACATGCAGCCCGAGGGCCAAATCAGGCCCTCGGAAGGCTCCATTCAGACCCACGAGCAAGGCTGCTTCCTTCTCCCTCTCTCTTGCTTCCTTCAATTGTCAGAGACTAACTAAAATATTGCAGGAGTGCTAATCTTTTAAGTATTTTTTATTTAAAGGGTTGTTTCCCCCCCCCCAAAAACCCCATTTAATTGTGTTTGTCTGTGTCCTTTATAAAGTTTGTCTCCGCTACCTGGCATTACATTTTAGGACACCCATGGCCTGGCCCAACAAGGTCTCATTTATGTCAGATCCGGCCCTCATAACAAATGAGTTCGACACCTTTGATCTAGAGAGCCTTGCCGAATCAGACCAGTGGTCTGTCTAGTCCAGGGGCGGCTAAACTTGCTTAACATAAGAGCCACGTAGAATAAACGTCAGATGTTTGAGAGCCGCAAGACATGAATGTTGGATGTTTGAGAGCCATGAGGGAGGGAGGGAGGGAGGGAGGGAGGGAGGGAAGGAGGGAGGGAGGAAAAACGGAAAGAAAGACGGAAAGCAAGCAAATAGATGGGGAGGGAGTGGGAGAGGAAGGTGGAAAAAAAGCAACTTCAAATGTATTTTTCAAGCTTGGCTTGGATAAGTGATTTAAAGAGACAAATGCCTTCGGCCAGTGGGGTGGTGGGGGCGTCACGAGCCTCATGAAATGTATGAAAAAGCCACATGTGGCTCCTGAGCCACAGTTCGGCCACTCCTGATATAGTCCATCATCTTGTCTCATGTCACAGGCCTTTCCCCTGCTGTTGCCTCTGAGGTTTGCTGCCTCTGGATGCGGAGGTTCCCTTTAGTCACGAGGGCTAGGAGCCACTGATAGACCTCTCCTCCATGAATCTGTGCAATCCCCTTTTAAAGTTGTCTGTGCCGGTGGCCATCACGACATCCTCTGGCAGCGAATTCCACATTTGAATCACTCGCAGTGAAAAGTATTTCCTTCCTACTGAGAAGCAGCGCTTTCTGGAAAGTATCTTATTTCTTCCTGGCTCTGGGTGACGTTTATGGCTTTCTGGGCAAAGTCATAGCTGTCTGCCTGTTCCGTTGTGCCAAGCAAAGGCTCTGTTTATGCTGCCACCGTACCACATGTTCGTGCTGCGAGCATTGCTTTCACTTAACTTTTTATTTTACCTTAACAAGTATACAACCTATGAAAATGTGCTCAAATGAGGCGAGTTGTTTAGGGACCAGCATTTACTTTCCTTTGCATGCCACGTGCAATTACAGAGGTAACCTTGGGTCAATTTGTTTGTCCTTGGACTCATCCCACGCTTTAGCTTTCTTTGCATTTAGCCCGCCTGGAGGTTGGCATCCCTATGTTGAGCTCCTAGAAGGATGAGCAGGAAAAAAAATGGGTAGGGTTGTTGTACAAAAAACAACACTTGTAAGGAATGATTGGAGACTGATCGCCCCACTTCTTCTCTTTGCTCCTTCCTCCAGTTGTTTATGAACACAGATCCCGACTGGAACGATCCTTGCAGAAGGAGCGAGGGGAACATAAGAAGACAAAAGAAGGTAAGTGTTCAGCCTCACTGGCAATCAGAGTCAGAGGACTGTCTGCTGGACTGTTCCAAAACAGCCTGGTGCAGAGGTTAGAGTACTGGAGTGAGGATCCTGGAGTGTGTTGCCCTCTCTGATCTGGGGAATTCCTGGAGATTTGGGGCTGGTACCTGGGGAGGATAGTGCTTTGGGAGAATCAAGAGCTTAGTGTTACTCTGGGGGCTTCATTGCTTCTGGATCCTGTGGTATAGCAGGAGTTATACCAGGTATAACATGAGCAGGAGTGTCAAACATGCAGCCCGGGGGCCAAATCAGACCCCCAGAGTGCTCTTATCAGGCCCTCGAGTGACTAGCTGCCATCTGCTTCCTTCTCTCTCTCTTGCTTCCTTCTGCATAACAGCTTTCTTTGCAAGGCTTGCTCAATCACACAGCAGAGCTATTGAGCCTAGTCTCTCTTCCTTCTGTTGGCTGAGGCTCCTCCCCCTCCTCGGGAAGGAAGGAAAGAGCCACAGCTTCCTTTGCCCAGTTCCCTGGATCCCATGGGAGAAATACAAATAAAGCACCTTTAAGACCAAGTGCTAATGTTTTAAGCATGTTTAAGGGGTTTTTTTGAAAAACAAAAAAATAATTGTGTTTTTCTGGGTCCTTTATAAAGTTCATATCTCTGCTCTCTGATCTTAAATAGGTATATGGCCTGGCTTGACATGGCCCGGCCCAACAAGGCGTTATTTATATCAGATCCGGCCCTCATAACAAATGAGTTCGACACCCCTGCCATAAAGTCTTCCCTCTGAAGCCACCATTTCTTCCAGGGGAACAGAACTCTATAATCTGGAGGTCACTCAGACTTCTAGAAGAACTCCAGACCCCACCTGGAAGTTGGCAACCTCAGCTCTGGGGCCCCTGGGCTCAGATCCCTACTTGGCCAAGGAAGCTTGTTGGGTGCCCCTTGGGCCAGTCACAACATCTCTCAGTCTCACAGGATTGTAGTGAGGATAAAATGGAGGAGAAGAGAACAACGCTGTAAACAGCTTTGGGTCTCCAAATGAATATGAATATCTACACAAATTTATTCAGAGTATGGATATCTAAGCAAACAGATTCACAGGAGGATGGTGTACACCTCTCTGAACCATCTCCATCTTTTCTGGCCCCACTGGCGGATCTCCTGATGGCACCTGGGTTTTGTCCACTGTGTGACACACAGTGTTGGACTGGATGGGCCATTGGCCTGATCCAACATGGCTTCTCTCACGTTTTTATGTCTGGGGCAGTGATGCTCTGTATTCTTGGTCCGTGAGAGGCAACAGTGAGAGGGCTTCTGGAGTTCTGGCACTACTGATGGACCTCCTGATGGCACCTGGGTTTCGACCACTGTGTGACACAGAGTGTTGGACTGGATGGGCCGTTGGGCTGATCCAACATGGCTTCTCTTATGTTCTGCTTCTCGGGTGAAGGAGATGTGCCTTTTGTGACTGTCTCCATGAGGTGGGTGGAGATGGAGGGTGCTGTTCAAAAAAAGGGACTGGTTTTCATTTAAACCAGTTTTCACAGGTTTGGTGATGCCTTGAATTGGCAATCGACTAGTTACACTCATGCTAGTGTTGCCAACCTCCAGGTGGTACCTGGAGATCTCTTGGGATTACACATGACCTCCAGACTACAGAGATCAGTTCCCCTGAAGAAAATGGCTGCTTTGAAGGGCATGAGGTCCCTCCCCTCTCAAACTCCGCCCTCCCCAGGCTCCACCCCCAAGTCTCCAGGAATTTCCCCGTTCAGAGTGGCAATCGTCTTTCATGCTCTGTAGCAGGTCAAACAAATTTTGTCCCCATTCAACAACCCCAGTGCTTGCTTTTTTTAAAAAAGAAAGAAACAGTTTTTTTAAGGACGTTGGCCAGACTTGATGTATTGTAGGGCTTTGCAACATATCGATCGGGCAATTGCTGCGTGTTTCTCAAAAGGTTTCAGAGTGTTTTGCCTCCCAGCAAGCAATTTCTAGGAGCCCTAAGTAAAGATGTTGTTCCTTGCCATGTGCGGAGCCTGATTAATCCCACCTCCCTAATTTGCAGTTCAGAGAGGAAGTTGAAAAGGATTGATTTTTTTTGCTTCACGGACACGAAATTCTACAGAATTACCGTGATGAGATTCGGAGAGGGAGGAAACAGGCATTTCCTCCCTCTCCAACAGAGCCAGTTTGGTGTAGAGGTTAAGTGCGCAGACTCTTATCTGGAAGAACCAGGTTTGATTCCCCACTTATTCACTTGCAGCTGTTGGAAAGGCCTTCGGTCAGGCATAGCTCTCGCACAGCTGTCCTTGAAAGGGCCGGTTCTGTCAAAGCTCTCTCAGCCCCACCTATCTTGCAGGGTGTTTGTTGTGTGGGGGGGAAAGTAAATGAGATTGTAGGTGGCTCTGAGACTCTGAGATAGAGTAGAGGGCGGGATATAATCCCATCTCCTCCTCCTCCTCTTGTCCTAACCTCCCAAGAGGGCAAGTGAATCTGGGGAGAACTTTTTTTTTGGGGGGGGGGGGTCTCAGATCCTACAGCCCCTTTGGTGAGTAGAGAATCTTAACCCTTTGTAGCTGTATTAAAGTTGCCAGCTTCCAGTTGGAGCCTGAAGATCTGGAATTCCAATTCTAGGTGATAGAAATCAGTTCCCTTGGAGGAAAGGGCTTTTTTGAAGGGCTCTATGTCCATGGTTGCCATCTCTGGGTTGAGAAATACCTGGAGACTTAGGGGGTAGAGCCTGTGGAGGATGTTTGGGGAGGGGTGGGACTTCAATGGGTTATAATACCACCGAATCTACCTTCCAAAGTGGCTGTTTTCTCAAAGTGAGCTGATTTCTGTCACCAGTTGTAATCCCTGGAGGTTGGCAACTCTGTCTGTGGTATTATACCCCACTGAGGACCCTTGCTTTCCCACGCTCCATCCCTAAATATCCAGGAATTTCCCATCCCAGATTTGGCATCCCTAGGTTGGCTGCTCTGACACCCCTTTCAGTCAACCAATTCCCTTCTCCCGAGAATGAGAATATTGAGATCTTCTGAAAGCTCTTCTGGGGTTTAACCTTTAGAGTGTTTCAGTTCTCATAGACCCAATTCACAAGCAGTATTCCTGCAACGCTGTCATGGAAGCTCGCTGGGCGACCTTGGGCCAGTCACGCTCTGTCAGCCCAACATACCTCTCAGCGGGGCTTTTTTTGGTAGCAGGAACTTCTTTGCATATTAGGCCACACACCCCTGATGTAGCCACTCCTTCAAGAGCTTACAGGGCTCTTAGTACAGGGCCTACTGTAAGCTCCGGGAGCATTGGCTACATCAGGGGCTGTGGCCTAATAAGCAAAGGAGTCCCTGTTACAAAAAAGCCATGCTCTTTTGCATATTAGACCACGCACCCCTGATGTAGCCAGTTCTCCAAGCGCTTACAGGGCTCTTAGCACAGGGCCTACTATAAGCTCCAAGAGGATTGGCTACATCAGGGGGTGTGTGGCCTAATATGCAAAGGAGTTCTTGCTACAAAAAAAAGCCCTGCCTCTCAGGGTTGTTGTGAGGATAAAATGGCAGAGGAAAAGGCTGTCAGCCACACGTAGGGTCCCTGTTAGAGAGAAAGGCAGGGGATAAATGGAATTAAATAAATATAAATGAATTAAATTAAGCCCTCTGAAGTGCTTTGTAACTGCAAAGCATGTATTATTCAAAACCACAGGCAGTTTCTCTTGCTTTTCTTCTTTGCTCCCCCTTTGTTTTCCAGTGCAATGAAACTAACTTTGGAAGGTTTAGAGACGTTGGTTTCCCCCCTGTGCTTTCGCAGACCTTTTAAAATGGTCTTTGGTGGTTACATTCCATCCTGTTAGGTTCTTCGGCTTTTGGCCAGCTCCCTCCTGAAAATGTGAACCAGATCCTTGTAAATGCCTTTGTTGCTAATTTCTTCATTTCTCCCCCTCTCCCTTCAGATTTTTTAGTATACAAACTAGAAGCTCAGGAAGCTCTGAACAAAGAAAAGGTGGGTAAAACCAAGGTTTTTTGGTTTTGTGCATGGAACTAGAGAACACACCAAAGTGCAATATCCTGTGCGAAATTCAACTTTCTCAGAGTTTCTCAATGGGAAGTATGCCATCTTCTAATCTACACACCGGAAACCGGCAGAATTTTATCTTTCCTCAGATTGTTTTATTATACATGTTAGCGCATTTGCAGCACCACCATCTCCAGGTCTTCCATTGTTCTCATTTTACACGTAGGGAACTGAAGGCGAAAAATTGTTCTTTTGCACTCACAGCTGCAGGTTAGTTTAAAAACTGGATTTGAACCCTTGTCTGTTGTATCGAAGTCTAGTCTAGTGAAGATAGATCCAAGTGGGCAGCTGTGTCGGTCTGAAGCAGTAGACCAAAGTAGGAATCAAGTTGCACCTTTAAGACCAAGAAAGTTTTATTCAGAACGTAAGCTTTCGTATGCAGGCATACTTCTTCAGACAAGGGGATAAGCTACAGTGGGCTGAAATACATGTCGCTGGTGGGCTAAGAGTGCTAAACCACAGGCAATTTCTGTTGCTTTTTTCCTTTGCACTCAGTTTGCACTCTTAACCCACCAACGACATGTATTTCAGCCCACTGTACCTTATCCCCTCATCTGAAGAAGTATGCCTGCATACGAAAGCTTACGTTCTGAATAAAACCTCGTTGGTCTTAAAGGTGAAACTTGACTCCTACTTTGTTCTAGTCCAGTGAAGGTTAGTGGCTTGAGAAAACAGCCATGTTGGTGAGAACATTGGGTTTTGAACCAAAGCCTCCTGGCTCAAATTCTTGTACTCAACCTCAGTGACTCATTCTGAGCAATCTTTCTAGCATACTCCAGGAAATAGCTAGGGGGTGAGAGAACCAACTATCAGGTGCTCGTCCAGCAAAAAAAAAAAAAAATGACCCTTTGAGGTTGGGCTGAGAGAGAAGATTTCCCTGTGAGCTTTCAGGATTCAGCTCGTCTTAGAACTCGTTGCAGTATACATGTCCTTCTCCTGGAAAGAGTTGGGTTTCTTAACCTGAACTGGAATATTTGAAGAAACAACTAGAGATCCTTTTGAAGAGGGGCTGTGGCTCAGTGGTCGAGCATCTGCTTGGCATGCAGAAGGTCCCAGGTTCAATCCCCGGCATCTCCAGCTGAAAGATCTGGCAGCAGGTGATGTGAAAGACCTCATCTTGAAACCCTGGAGAGCCGCTGCCAGTCTAAGTAGACTGTACTGACTTTGATGGACCAAGGCTTTCATTCACTATCATGCCGTTTAATGTGATGGTCTCACCCCGTATAAGGCAGCTTCATGCACTCCTGTGTTTTGGGGCTTGATGATCTTTCCTCTCCGGAGCACAATAACGTTTGGGAACAGCTAACTTGCTCGTTCCCATCAAAGCTAGGACTGAAACAGCGGGAGGTGGCAGTTGTGCCTAATGGGCGGACAATTTGCATGCTAAATTAATAGCTGTTTGTGACAGGGAGGCCAGAATGACAGAAGCGTAAATTGTCTGTGTTCCAAAGCGTGCTTGTTCAGGGCATCAATCTTGGCCCGATTAATTTGGGTGTTATTTTGGAAGGCCGCGCTAGCTGAAGCTAATGAGACTTAAAATGGTCTGCATGGCAGGAAATAGTTTCCTTTCGTTTATGACTTATGACATGTAGATTAAACACAAACATTTTGTGAGCTGTAAGGTCACCCGTTGTGAAGGGAGCTGTGATGGAGGGAATGTCTTAGCCCTGCCCTGCCCTTTGTTTGAAGGTCTAAGGCAGGGGTGGCCAAACTTGCTTAACATAAGAGCCACAAAGAATAAACATTAGATGTTTGAGAGCTGAAAGACGTGAACAAATATCGCACACACACATCTTGATTAAAACTCTTAATGCTTTTTTTGCACAGAAAGATAAAATACATATGTATGCATTTTACAACACAACCATTCTAGAGAAAGACTTTAAAAAAAAAAGCTGGGAATAACAGTCTTCATAAGACCAGAATAGGGAAAGGTTAGGGAATTGTTTTTTGGCAGTAGTGGGAGAAGGAAACACACATGTACCATATAAATCACTGACCATCATTTGCATCATTATGCTTCTCTCTAAGCCTTGACACCAAGATTAGTAAATACAGCTCCTACAAAAGCTGTGAAACTATGGGGGAACCCTGCACCGCCCTCTTTAATTCCATCCCTCCTTAGCAGCTCCAGTGGCTCTTGCCCTCTCTTTCCCCACTCTAGGTCTATGGGTGACCTCTGTGGTGGAGGAGAGGAGCTTGCAAGCCTGCCTATTTCCCCCTCCTTCCCCATTTTGTGCACTGTGGAAATTGTCACCTACCTATGGGTCAGCACTCAGGGGCTGACTGAGGTCTTGATGCTAAGCATGCTTACTTGAGAGTAAGCCTGCCTTAAGTTCCTCCTCAGCCTCCGGTAGTCTCACAGTGTGTGTGAAAGAGCCGCGTGTGGCTCCGGAGCTGCGGTTTGGCCACCCCTGGTCTAAGCGGTGGCTATTGAAGCCAGAAGGGAGGGATCCTCAGCTAGGGCCGGATCTGGAATGCTTTTCTGAATGCGTGCAAAACGTGTCTTCCTCACCACTCGCCTTAGCCTGCCCTTCCTCCCATGTAGGCTTCGGAGGTGGATGGTGCATGCCTTGATATGTTTCTCTTATTTTTTTGTTACAGCAAGATTCCATGAACAGATACGGCGCTCTGAGCTCCCAGCATAAGATACTGAAGGTAAAAGGACCGCTGCTCTCTGCTTTTGAAAAAAAGTTAAACCATGAAGCCCGCCTGGTGTCGGGGTTAGTGTCTGATTGAGATTTGGGAGACCAAGGTTAGCTTCCCTGCTCTGGAGGGTTGCCAGTTCTGGGTTGGGAAATTCCTGGAGACTTTGGGGTTGGAGCCCAGGGAGGGCTAGGTTTGAGATGGAAGGACCTCAGCAAGATATAATGCCCTCAAGTCCACCCTCCAAAGCAACCATTTTCTCCAGGGGAACTGAACTCTGTCGCCTGGAGGTCAGTTGTAATCAATGTTCCCTCTAAGCTGCGGAGTCTTATGAGCAAAAATTCTACTTTGTGAGCTACTGGCATTAAAGTTGCGAGCTGCTGCATCAATTAGTTTGCTCTAGGGCCATTTTTCCTGAGCTGAGACAAAAATGTGTGATCTGGAGGCTAAAAAATTGTGAGCTAACACTAACTCAGCTTAGAAGGAACACTGGTGGTAATTCTGAGTGATTTCTAGCCATCACCTGGAGCCACATGTGATTTCAAGACAGCTCAGGAGCCACATGTGGCTCTTTTACACTTCTTGTGCGGCTCACACTTCTTGTGTGGCTCTCAAAGGCCCCCCGCCACTGGCATGGAGAAGGCATTTCTCTCTTTAAATCGCTTCTCCAAGCCAAGCCAGCCAGCAGCTTGGATAATGCATTTAAAATTAAAGTTGCTTTCTTTCCATAGCTCCCATAGCTTGGCGCGCGGCACTGCGGAAGGGAAGGGAGGGGGCAGGTGGTGGCGGGGGCTGCAGGAGGGAGAGGCAGGCAAACTAGGCATTTGTCATGGACACTGGGGGGGGAGCCCAATTCGGCGCCCCCGTCCCAGCGCCCTAGGCAACTGCCTAGTTTGCCTAGTGTGCAAGCCAGCCCCGCATATGTTCATGTTGCATTGCTATAACCCGGTTGAGTATCAGGTCAGATTCAAGGTTTTGATGTTGATCTTTAAGGCCTTGAGCAGTCTGGGACCAACGTATCTGCGCGATTGCCTCCTCCTCTGGGTCCCTGGAAGATCGCTACGCTCTGCTGGTAGCAACCTGCTAGTGATCCCTGGCTCTAGAGAGGTCCAGCTTGTATTCGACATGGGTCAGGACTTTTTTGGTCCTGGCCCCAACCTGGTGGAACTCTCTGCTAGATGACATCAGGGCCCTGCGGGACCTTTTACAATTCCACAGGGCCTGCGATGCAAAGATGTTCACCAGGCTTTCAAATAAGGACAGCAACGGTTGCCTAGTTGGCACTCTCATTCCCCCGCCCCCCCATGATGTGCCTATATGCTGGAACTGTAGAAGTAGCAGGACACTATCGGGGTTATAGAATGTTTTATTTATATTGTTTTAAGGATTTTAACTTTGTGGTATTAGGACAATACTAATTCAAGAAACATTTTAAGATCGATGCTGAGCTGATATAATTTAGTGCACCTTCTGGTGATGTCAGGGGTGTGTGGTAAATGCAGATGAGTTGTGCTAATGAACTCCGGCACCTCTTTTTCTACGAAATGATCCCTGGCACGGACATGCCCATGAAGGTTTATACCCAGAATTAAACTGTGTTGGTCTTCAGGGTTCCGCTGGTCTTGAACGTTGTTCTGTTGTTTCAGACCAACACGGCTACCCCACCTGAACGTTTTTACCCTATCTCTTGGAGTTGTAAATTATAGAAATTGTGAGGGGAGGGGGGGAACAGAACTTTCCAGAACGACAGCATAGGCATCTCACGTTTGCCAGCATTTTGGCAAGGGTATTCTCCCCCCCCACACACACACAGAAACACGGGCAGTGATTTACTACAGGGGTGGCCCAGACAATAGGAACGGTCTCTAGTAAACAAGGACAGTTGGAGCTGTCGGAATTTGATATAAGACGCCTTCCCCTCCTGGACCTCGTTCCCAGGCCGGGACCCAAATACGCAGAGACATCCCTTTGCGTAACACAGCTGACCCGGAATTCACCTCCCTTTGGGGTTCCCATGGCAACCTGTGGAGGGATCCTGCAACGTCCTAACTTGGCAGTGCCAATTAGATATGCAGATCTGTGGGGTGAACTTCTGGCCCGGGCACACAATAGCTAATTCTCCAAAACCTTTCCAATGGAGAGGCCGGCTGGGAGGGAAAAAGGGTGAGAAGGGAGCGGTTGGGGGGGAGCAGTTGTGCAACCAACTGATTTGGGTCTTGCTGAAATGGTTCCAAATATTTTTGGTGGTGGGGGGGCTGCTTCTGAGGATTTGGTAAATGTCAAAATTCCTGTGCTTGCTCTTTATGTGAATTGAAAACAAATCACCCAGTGTTCTAATAAAAGATAAAGGTAGTTCCCTGTGCAAGCACCAGTCATTTTTCACTCTGGGGCGATGTTGCTTTCATGTTTTCACGGCAGACTTTGTACGGCGTGGTTTGCCATTGCCTTCCTCAGACATCTACACTTCCCCCGCAGCAAGCTGGGTACTCATTTTACTGACCTTGGAAGGATGGAAGGCTGAGTCAACCTTGAGCTGGCTACCTGAACTCAGCTTCCGCCGGGATCAAACTCAGGTTGTGAGCAGAGAGCTTGGACTGCAGTACTGCAGCTTTACCACTCTGCACCACGGAGCTCTTGCAGTATTATAATACCCCTGTATAAATCGATGGTGTGGCCTCATTTGGAGTCCTTCCTTCCTTCCTTGCGCCTCTCAAGCATCTGATGTTCATGTCTTGTTTGCTCTCAAACATTTGACATTTCAGCAAGTTTGGCCACCCCTGGGTTAAGAGAATTCTCTCACTCGGGTCCACGTGACATTTGGCCCCACCCTCCTCTCATGGGTTAGATGTTGAGTCTCTCCGGCCCCTGCTTGCCTTCCGTGTTTCATCTTATATAGGACCTCTCTTCTTCTCTCTCTTCCCTGGGCTTGGAGCTGTAGCAAGTCAACCTTTGAGAGTTAATCTGTTCGCAATGAGTTCAGTGTCCCTCCATGAAGACGTCATGTAAGACGGGCTTCCGTGTTGGTAACTAAAAATTTCTTTCTCTCGTTCCCATTGGAGTCAGATCATCTTTGTCATTTGTTTGAACAGGATTTCCCCCTTACCTGGGAAACATGGAGGATCGGGGATACTGCGAAAGTAAATCTTGTCTGCTTCCCAGGCAAATTATTTTTTTCCCTTACCTTTAACCCAATAGCCCTGCCCCCCTCGGGCTCCTCTCCCGAAATCTACAGGCGTTTTCTAACTTGGAGCCGGCAACCCTAGCTTGATCTCTTCCGGACAAACTAGCATGCGTTCTTAAATCTGGATGCAAGTGATGCAGCCCTCCCCAAGTATATTTCTCTTCTTTGCTCCCCCTCTGCTCAGAACCAGCACGAAGATGTGAAGAAGCAGCTTCTTGATTTGCAGCTGCAACACAATGGGTTGAAACTCGAGCATCGGAAGGCGCTCGAGACCCACAGCCAGAAATACTCCCAGCTGCAACGGGAGAAAGAAATGGAAGTCGTGGCTTTGCAGGGTGAGTTACTAGAGCGGCAGCTGGGGAGGAGAGATGGGGGATCCCAGTGATGCAATTCAACCCTGGAGGCTACCTCAAACCTTTTGCCCCCATCAAGCTGGCTTTTTCCCCTCAGCCGTCTGGAGCGATAGCTAGAATCTCTCCCCCCACCCCCCAATCCGGGCTGCTGTACACCCATGATAGGGTTGCCAACCTCTAGGAGAGTTCCAGGAATTACAGCTGACCTCCAGGTGACACAGATCAATTCCCCTGAGGAAAACAAGAACATCAAAAGAGCCCTGCTGGGTCGTACCAATAGTCCATCTAGTTCAGCATCCTGTCTCACACAGCGGCCAACCAGTTCCTCTGGAGGGCCAACAACAGGACAGAGAGGCCGAGGCCTTCATAAGAACATCAGAAGAGCCCTGCTGGATCAGACTAGTGGTCCATCTAGTCCAGCATCCTGTCTCACACAGTGGCCAACCAGTTCCTCTGGAGGGCCAACAACAGGGCAGAAAGGCGGAGGCCTTCATAAGAACATCAGAAGAGCCCTGCTGGATCAGACTAGTGGTCCATCTAGTCCAGCATCCTGTCTCACACAGTGGCCAACCAGTTCCTCTGGAGGGCCAACAACAGGGCAGAAAGGCCGAGACCTTCATAAGAACATCAGAAGAGCCCTGCTGAATCAGACTAGTGGTCCATCTAGTCCAGCATCCTGTCTCACACAGTGGCCAACCAGTTCCTCTGGAGGGCCAACAACAGGGCAGAGAGGCTGAGGCCTTCATAAGAACATCAGAAGAGCCCTGTTGTATTAGACCATGTAGTCCAGCATTCTGTCTCATGCAGTCCCAACCAGTTCCTCTGGAGGGCCAATAGCGGGGCAGAGAGGTTGAGGCCTTCCCCTTACGTTGCCTCCTGGCTCTGGGATTCAGAGGTTCAGTGCCTCTGGATGTGGAAGTTTCCCTCAGTCATCATGGATACTAGCCATTGACAGATATATCCTTCATGTATCTATCTAGTCCCCCTTTAAAGCGGTTTATTCCTGTGGCCATCACTACATCCTCTGGCAGCAGATTCCCCATTTTAATCCCTCATTGGGATCCAATGGAACATGCTTAGTGCTTGGGGGGGGGGGCAAGAGTGGGAGGGCTTCTAGAGTTCTGGCCCCACTGACGGACCTCCTGATGGCACCTGGGGTTTGGCCACTCTGTGCCATAGAGTGTTGGACTGGATGGGCCATGGGCCTGATCCAACATGGCTTCATGTTCTTATGTCTGGGGCAGTGACACTCTGTATTCTTGGTGCTTAGGGGGCAAGAGTGAGAGGGCTTCTGGAGTTCTGGCCCTGCTGACAGACCTCCTGATGGCACCTGAGTTTTGACCACTGTGTGACACAGCGTGTTGGATTGGATGGGCCATTGACCTGATCCAACATGGCTTCTTGTCCTTATGTCTGGGGCAGTGACGCTCTGTATTCTTGGTGCTTAGGGGGCAAGAGTGAGAGGGCTTCTAGAGTTCTGGCCCCAATGATGGACCTCCTGAGGGCACTTGGGTTTTTGCCACTGTGTGACACAGAGTGTTGGACTGGATGGACCAATGGCCTGATCCAGCATGGCTTCTCTTATCTTCTTATGTAATGGACTGGGGTCAGGAAAGAGTGTGTGGGGAGAAGGCTGGAATGGACAGTCATACGGGATTCATACAGCCAAGAGACAGCAAAAGGACCTTGCAACGAACTGCGGCAGGGATGAGTGTTTAATATGCCAGAGGAATCCTTCTAACTGTTTTCAATTAGAGGAACAGCTGTTTTCTTTTTGGTAACAGAGGCACTGAATAGGGCTGAGCCAAGCCAGGGGGCACGCTCCGTGAACAGCTTTGCCCCCCTGCAAAGTGACTCCCCTCTTTGTCACTTGTTGGGGGAGGCTTGACAGAGGGCAAAAGGCTTCACAGCCCAGCCCATTCAAATATTCCCATTTTGCCCTGAAAGGCAAAATGGCTTCACAGCCCATGAGAAAAAGCAGCCTTTTCTCGTCACTGCTTCCCCACAAAAGACAGAAATGTCTCTCTCCAATATCACTTGGGAAGCAACGCAGGAATCCCTTCCCCCCCGTCCTCCTCCCCGATCAGTTTTTCCAGGAAAAGCCTTTTTTATACCTCCACTGAATTGCCGCTTCGGTGTCATACAGACCCGAACCCTGCGCTTCTCTTCCTGGAAAGAGCGAATTTGTCCCGGGGGCAATGAGATAAATAATGCCACTTGGGGCCAACAGAGTGAATTCAGGCAAGTGAAGGCTCTGTGGACCTTTGGCGTTACCCGCACATAGCTAAGGGCAGCATCCCTGTTTTCAAGAACAGAAGACAAGTTGGGACAAAATGGCTGACTGGGAAGGATTAGGGATTCCAGCCTCCAGGAGGGTATTAACGAATTCCAGGGGTAGAATACTAGCAGGAGCGCCTTTGCATATTAGGCCACACACCCCTGGTGTAGCCAATCCTCCAAGAGCTTACCAAAAACAGCCTTGTAAACTCTTGGAGGATTGGCTACATCAGGGGTGTGTGGCTTCTGCTAGAATTCCACCCCTGACGAATTCTATTAAAAAAATAAGTTATTAATGATTAATATCTCTATACATAAGCTTACAATTACATCCAGAGATTAAATATTATACACAATTTTAAAGTTCATACACAAGTCTTCTCAAAAAGGTGCAAGTTAGAAAGTTTCAAACAGTCTCATCACAGTTCATAACGTCTCCATCAAAGACTTCCAGACGTTCCAACTTCACAGAAATGTTTATTCCACTCCTGCAGGCTCCACACCTGCTAGGGTAGGTCCTGTTGAAAAAAAAATCACTCAGAAGAAGAAGATATTGGATTTATATCCCGCCCTCCACTCCGAAGAGTCTCAGAGCGGCTCACAATCTCCTTTACCTTCCTCCCCCACAAGAGACACCCTGTGAGGTGGGTGGGGCTGAGAGAGCTCTCCCAGAAGCTGCCCTTTCAAGGACAACTCCTACGAGAGCTCTGGCTGACCCAAGGCCATTCCAGCAGCTGCAAGTGGAGGAGTGGGGAATCAAACCCGGTTCTCCCAGATAAGAGTCCGCACACTTAACCACTACACCAAACTGGCTCTCTTAGCAATCTTAGTTCCAAGTATTCTCTCAACTCCCCACTCCTCCTGCACATGCAGCCAGCTGGGTGACCTTGGGTCAGTCACAGCTCTCTCAGAGCTCTCTCAGCCCCACCTACCTCACAGGGTGTCTGTAGTGGGGAGAAGAAGGGAAGGAGATTATAAGCTGCTTTGAGACTCTGAGTGAAAGGCAGGGTATAAACCAACTCTTCTTCCTCTTTTTCCTCCTCCTTCCTCTTCCTTGACTTCTTCCTCTCCTCTTCCTCTTCTCCTCCTTCTTCTATCTCTTTCTCTTTTTCCTCTTCCTCCTCCTCCTCTACTCCCCTCGTCTTTCCACCTGCAGTATAGGTGAAGCATTTTAAATGCTGAAAACATTCTCTAAGCACAAATGTGATGATTAAACTGACCCGGCGTGCTTTCTCTTAGATACGGTCTACAAGCTACGGGAAGAGAGCAAACTGCTTCGAAAAGCTCACCAGGATGTTCATTCACAACTTCTCAGTGCTCAGGTGAGGCTCCTGGAATGCCCTTCTTTCAAATTAGAATTGGGGGTGGGGCGGGGTGTTTGGCCTGGCATCTATTGTCAGGGGTGAGCTGAAATAGGCCCCCAGGTATTACCACTCTGTTTGCAGACGAGGAATATTCCCTTCATTTCTTTTTGCAGGGAGAGATTTTTCATGGAGGTTTGCAAACAGGGACCAAAGTGTTTCCCAGAGCAGGGCCAAAACCAAAACCCCACAGATCTGCAGCTTTGTGAAGACTTCTAAGGCCTGTCTGAGGGAGGATCCTGCTCTGGGACGGTTGCGCCAACCAAAGGGGGGAGGGTGTCCAGCATAAGTGGGGAGTGCCTTTTGTTCTGAAGGACAGTGGTGAACTAAGGGAGACAGACAAGCAAAGGGAACTATTCTTGGGAACCAATAAAGTTCATTATTTTGACTCAGCCCTAATGGTTAGCCTAGACCGGGGTGGCCAAACTGCGGCTCGGGAGCCACATGTGGCTCTTTCACACATATTGTGTGGCTCTTGAAGCCCCTATTTTCCCATCAGGCAGCTTGGAGAAGGTATTTGTCTCTTTAAATCAATTCTCCAAGTCAAGCTGGCTGGTGGCTTGGAAAAGGCATTTAAAGTTGCTTTCTTTCCACCTCTCTTCCATCTGTTTTCCTCCCTCCCTTCCTCCCTATTTATTTTATTTATTTATTCATTTATTTATTTATTGCATTTATATCCTGCCTTCCCCAAACGGGCTCAGCGCGGCTAACAACTGTCCCTTCCTTCCTTCCTTCCTTCCTTCCTTCCTTCCTTCCTTCCTTCCTTCCTTCCTTCCTTCCTTCCTTCCTTCCTTCCTGTGGCTCTCAGGATGTTTATTCTATGTGGCTCTTATGATAAGCATGAACTCTGGCCTAGATTCTGACAGCTCTGCACGGTCTTTGGAGATGATTTTGGAAGACCAGTACTTCCTGGAATCCCTTAACTGGGTTCTCTAGCATTAGGGAGGGACTGTGGCTCAGTGGCAGAGCATCTGCTTGGCAGGCAGAAGGCCCCAGGTTTGATCCCCGGCACCTCCAGTCAAAGGACCAGGCAGTAGGTGATGTGGCAAACCTCAGCATGAGACCCTGGAGAGCGGCTGCCAGTCAGAGCAAACGATACTGATCTCAATGGACCAAGGGTCTGATTCAGTAGAAGGCAGCTTTACGTGCATTCGTGAACCTCCTCCTGCTGAAACGTGTTATCCACTATGGGTGAGCCAAGTGACTCAAATCAAGTTCTCCAGGGTCCTCGGCATGGGGGCGGATGGGCAGTTGGCAGAAGGCTTTCCTTCCGCCAGCTGCGTCTCGATGGACGTCTGCTACAAAACAGACATTCTTTCTGAAAAGACACTTTGGCTTCTGTCCTACCGTTTGGAAGGACCCAGAAAGACGAGAGTGCACAGCTGTTGAACTGGAGCGAGTTTTCTTTTTAAAGCGTGCCGAAAATAAAGGCAACCAGGTTTTGTTTTTTTTTTAAAGTGCTTTTATTCTCTTCACCGTTCACTTTAACTCCTTTTGGCAGATGGTTCCTGCAAATACCCCGGGGATGTTTTTTCTGATTTCTTGTTGTGCTCTGAAGGGAAGCAGCGCATTGTGGCGAGTATCCGGGAAAGGAAAAATTAGGCTAGAACCTTTTTCCCTAAAGCGCTCGATCAAAAGTCTTTTTAGTTTTCAGTAATGGCTTGTTTCACCTGCAACCCAAAGTGGTACAGTCTACTCCACTGGCTTGGGACTGTACCACATCATTTGGCTGCAGCGGTGAACATTCTAAGGCCATCCAGTTCGAAGGCTGCTGGGATTCTGAGGCTTAAGACCCTGAAAACTAGGGGGAGGCCCCTTGGAGTTAAGGGGCGGTTCTTCACAAGGGGGTGGGGCCTGGAAGGATGAGGCGGAGCCTATTGGTGCCGTAAAAGAGCAGGAGATTATGTTACTAGTCAAGGGAGGAGCCTCTCTGCCTGGTGGAGACGTGGGTGGAGCCTCACAGTATAGGATAGAGCTCATTCATTGGTTGAGGGGACTGAATCATGTGGGTCAAGGAAGCAGTATGATGCGGGGTTGCCAATCCCCAGGTGGGGGCAGGGGGTCTCCTGGTTTGGAGGCGCTCCACCTGCTTATCAGAAAGTGTGGGGGGAAGGGAATGTCTGCTGGACACTCAGTTATTCCCTATGAAGGCCAATTCCCATAGGGTATAATGGTGACTTGATCCATGGGTATCTGGGACTTGGGGGGGGGGCTTTTTTTTGAGGTGGAGGCACCAAATGTTCAGCATAGCATCCAGTGCCTCTCCTCAAAAGACCTTCCAAATTTCGAAAAGATTGGACCAGGAGGTCCAATTCTATGAGCCGCAAAAGAAGGTGCCCCTATCCTTCATTGTTTCCAATGGAGGGAAGGCATTTAAAAGGTGTGCAGTCCCTTTCAATGTGATGGCCAGAACTTGTTACTATCTTGCTCAGCTCCTGGCTCCGCCCCAAAGTCCCCAGATATTTCTTGAATTGGACTTGGCAACCCTAGTCTGATGCTGTGGGACCTGGGCAGCATTCAAAGATGGTGTCTTCTGCAGTCTGAAGTGGTGCAGCCCCACTCTGCTGCCTCAGTTTGCTGCCAGGCAGACCTCAATAATGGTTGCCAGCCTCCAGGTGGCCCCTGGAGTTCTCCCACTATTACTGTTGATCTCTAGATGACCAAGTTCAGTTCCCTTGGAGAAAATAGCTGTTTTGGAGGTGGAATGTATGGCATTATGCCTTCTTGAGGCTCCTCCCCTTTCCAAAACACCACCCTCCCCAGGCTCCACCCCCCAAATCTCCAGTTATTTCCCAACTCAGAGCTGCCAACTGTGAGTGGTTCAAATTCAAAAACCATTCAGAGTCAGGGCTGCAGAGACGCCAAGCATGAGATTCAAGGGGTGACAGCTTTGGAGTGGAGCCTAGCTTAGGGGGGGAGCTTAAGTTAGGGGTGGAGTCTAGCTAACGTTGCCGGGTTCCCAACCCTGCTACTTATGAGGTAGGCCTTGGTGATGCCACATAGAATGGCAGTACAGGTGGGCATACTTCCCTACTCTCCTATGAATGGTAGCGCATGGTATCTTCGCATGTTTGTAGTCAAGAGTCACATGGTTTTGAAGGAGTGGAGTATTCCCCCCCCAACACACCCCAAAATTGTATGGAAACGAACTATGCACTACATGTAAATTGTTTGATGTGACCGACTCTTGGCTCCTCTTGCCACTCTTCCAGGCCCAAATGGACGAGTTCAGGCAGCTCAAAGAGACGCTTCAAAAGATGCCAAGTTTCAAGGAGGTGGGCGTGGCCAAGAGCCAGCAGCAACCAATCCCGAAAGAACGGCCCCCCGGGGTCCCCCAGGGCCTGCTGCAGCTTGCCCGAGAGAAGGTGCTCTTTCCCTCTCCTGAATCCTTCGCCTGTCACTTCTGCTCACTACGGGCTTTCTCTTAGGCCTGGTTTTGGTCCCCCTCGCCTGTTTCGATTGGCCGAACAAAAAGTCTTCTCCTTTGCAGCTTTACTAGGGGTCAGGAGCAATGTTCCCTCTAAGCTGCAGAGTCTTGTGAGCAAAAATTCTACTTTGTGAGCTACTGGCATTAAAGCGATGAGCTACTGCCTATATCAGTGTGCTCCGGGGTCATCCTCCCTGAGCTAAGACAAAAATGTGTGAGCCAGAGGCTAAAAAATCAGTGAGCTAGCTCACGCTAACTCAGCTTAGAGGGTACACGGGTCAGGAGCTCTTCGAAACGGTGCTGCAGCCGACATAGGTCACCTTCATGTGCTGGCACAATATCCTCGAGGGTTACAGATCTCTGGCTGCGCCAACTAAACAGGTGTGGCTGCCTTGCGTGGATTGAAACACACTTTGAGGAAGAGCACTCATGCCAAGTGGTGTTTCAGAGCTCTGGACCTGGCCCGCCTCATGTTTTGCAGACCTGTTTCCCTTCTACTGGTGTGATGGCAGGAGGAGTTAGTGGGGGCAGATGAGGGCAAGCGAGGGCAGGAAATTAAAAAACGATTCCGTTTATACCCCACCTTTCTCCCCAACGGGGACCCAAAGGTGCTGACAGCTTTCTCCTCTCCTCCCTTTTATCCTCACAGCAACCCTGTGAGGTAGGTCGGGCTGAGAGTGTGTGTGACTGGCCCAAAGTCGCCCCACAAGCTTGACATGGCAGAGTGGAAGTCCAACTCTGGGTCTCCCAGATCTGAATCCAATGCTCTAACCGTTTTACCACACTGGCTCCCGACATGTTTTGAAAATCTTTGATATGGGGAAATAAGTTCAGTCATTAAGTCAATGCTTTATTACCTCTCTTTCCAGCCTGGTGAGAACATAAGCAGTGGGGTGGTATATTTGTTTAGGATTTCAGCTGGAGTTTTACATTAGGATTTTGGGAGATTAGGGTTCTAAACTTCACCCAGCTGTGAAACTCAGTAGGTCACCTTAGGCCAGATACTCTCTCACACCCTTGTTTACCTTGTTGGGAGGATAAAATGGAGGAGAATCATGCGTACCACCTAGAGCTCCTTGGAGGAAAAGCTAGATAAAATGTCAGATGAGTAGCTGCTATGTGTGTGTGTCTATCTATCACAGGGTCCCTTTTGGAATTCTGACACTGGATGGTGGGAACTACAAAATGGCTCCCTCTAGAGGCGGGGCCAGCCACAAAATGGCTGCCACTGGAGGTGGAGCCAACCACAAAATTCTAGAGAGCGACGTCAAGCATAATGCTAATAGCGACACTTCAACATTTCAAGCACAAGCTCTGTTTTAAAATTAATGTATTGTTGAAAAATATTTTCTTGCATGCCCACAACCTATCTTCCATCATGCTGTGGAGATCCTTGGGCTGATGTGGCCCCTACGGCCAAATCAATTTCTTAAAAATCTGTGCAGTCAGTCAGAAGTTCTGCTGGGCAAAAGCCCCACTCGGCCTGGCCCATTTTCTAAAACACATTTGGGTGCCCAGAAAGGCATGGCACGACACTGTGGTGGACACGGGCACTATGTTGGGGAACCCTGGACTCAATCACATTTCATTCCCGTTCTTCTCTCTAGGCCTCCACAGGCAATGAAGAAAAACCAGCCCTGTCCCCACTGGAACAGGCTGCAGCTCCCAGAGAGAGCTCACTCGTCGCTCAGGCTCTAGCTACCCAGCACCAGGAAGCCGAGAACCTTCCCCGAGGCCAAGTTTCTCGAAACAACGATAGACCTGGGCCTCAGGACAACGTGCCCCTTGGCCAACTGGCACCCCCTCACGAACCTCGTCTGCCTCAGGGGGTTTGGCCTCTGCCAGGGCAAAAGGACGGTCATGTCATCCGTTTCACGAGGATGGTGAACAGCGTGCAGAGTGGGAGCCAGGTAAGAATAAAATTGAGAGGTTCCAAATATCCTGCGCTGGAGACTAAACACTGACGTTGTGCGGAATTCCCTCTGCTATGTAAATGTTTCCCTTTTGATGCTGGCTGTTGACTGATGACAGGATCATTTTGTGGAAAAAGAGGTGCTGGAGCTCATAAACACAACTCATTTGCATAACTCATTTGCATTTGCCACACACCCCTAGGGTTGCCAAGTATCTCTGTGCCTCTGGCGGGGGGGACTGTCTTCCCGGAAGTGACCCGGAAGTGATGTCATCACACCAGCGACGTTGCACAGCATCCACTCTAGGCGTTTCCGGGAAAACTCTGGTTTTCCCAGACACTCTAGTCATTTGGGAGGGGGGGAAACTCTATGGTACCTATTGTAGAGCGTCTGGGAAAACCATAGAATTTTCCTGGAAAAGGCTAGAGTGGACACCACATGACATCGCCGGTGTGATGACGACACTTCCGGGTGAGGTCATCATGCCGGCGACGTTGGGGGAGGTTCCCTGTGCCGGTGCAATGTGGGCTGGCAGGTTGGGAACCTTCCAGGCAGGGGAACCCCCGCTTGGACCGGGGGGCATGGCAGCCCTCCACACCCCTGACATCACTGGAAGGTGCACTAAATTAGATCAGCTTAGCATCTATCTTGAAATGCTTCTTCAGTTAGAATTATCATAATAAAACCTGACTTCCCTCATACTTTTGAAATGACTTTCTCCTATGCGGCAACAGTGGCGTGAGGAAGATTTCCATCGGTCTGCTTTATATGTTTTAGTTGTTTTCCCCATTTTTTGTGGGAGAAAAGATTAGGAAGTTTTTCAAATCTTAAGAGTTCAGCAAAATTCTCACAGGGGTTTGAATGATGGAGCCCAGAAGCAAGTATTTGGTAGGGGTGGTAAGAAAGAAAGAGCACAATAAAATTTACAGGTTCCGGAGCTCCGCTCCTGTGAGCTCCTGCCCCAAATGAGGCCTCTCAACAAGGCAGAATTTGAAAGTGAGGCTCTCAGTCGCAGGACTCCTGGCGACCTGAACCCCGAATGGTTGTGTTGTGCTGCCCCTTGTGGTGGGCCAGAGAACTGCAGATTAAGACATTCCTCCTGGTTTGGATAATTATACCTGTAAAATATGCATGTTCATAACTTTGTAAGGAAAATGACATGTGATCCAATTAACCCATTTGAGGTATCCAATTTATTTATTTATCCAAGGGTTTGTTGATTGCAATGGGCTGCTTTGTTCGTTCCTTACACCTCTTCTTTCTCTTGGCCAGTAGACTTCTAATTTTATGGACTCTGCCTTGTCATACTGCTGTGAGTCTGCACTGGTTTAAAACTGATTCTGCCTAAATCTTGTTTCTGGCTACCAGCATGGTGTAGTGGTGAAGAGTGTCTGGCTAGGATCTGGGAGACCCAAGTTCGAATTTCCCACTCTGCCCTCGGTGTTTCCTGTGTGGCCTTGGGCCAATCACGGGCTCTCAGTTTAACATACTCCCAAAGTTGTTGTGAGGATAAAATAAAGGGGAGAAGAATGATGCAAGGTGCTTTGAGACCCCGCTGGGGAGAAAGGCGGGGGTGGAAATGAAGTAAATAAATCCCTTTTTGTATCAGGTGTTTGGCTTTCTGGTAACCTGATGGTTGTGCCTACAAATCTTTAAAATGGAAGCAAAGTTTTTTCTTTTTACCCCACTGTTCAACCTTACTTGCTTCTCATTTTAGCAAGAGATCTCTCCGGGCATTGGGTGTAGTCTTGGTGCCAACCTCCAGGTGACATCTGGAGATTTCCTGCTATTACATTTGATCTCCAGACAACCAAGATCAGTTCCTCTGGAGGAAATGGCTACTTTGGTGGGCGGACTCTAGGGCATTATACCTGCTGAGGTCCCTTGCCTCCTGAAACTGCCGCTCCCAGGCTTCACCCTCAAGTCTCCAGGAAGGGCTTTTTGATTGAGCAGGAACCCACAGGAATGCAGTTCCGGCTGGCTCAGCGTCTGGGGGTGTGGCCTAATATGCAAATGAATTCCTGCTGGGCTTTTTCTACCAAAAAGCCCTGTGTGTAACAGTGGTGATGTCAGGGGGTGTGGTCTAATATGCAAATATGTTCCTGTTGGGCTTTTCTACAAAAAAAGCCCTATTTTCAGGTA
This sequence comes from Heteronotia binoei, assembly GCF_032191835.1. Lineage (NCBI taxonomy): Eukaryota > Metazoa > Chordata > Lepidosauria > Squamata > Gekkonidae > Heteronotia > Heteronotia binoei. The sequence continues at coordinate 11,179,814 of NC_083240.1, read as the reverse complement.
TTTCCCAACCCAGAGCTGGCAAAATAGGCAGAGATGCCTTTTCTCCCTCGCTGAGACAGTTTGTAGAGGAGAGATGGAAGCCATAATCAAGCCAAGCACTGTCACGGGTTGGTTCCCTGAGTGCCAGAATCCCTTACTGCCTGCCTGCCTCACTGTTCAGTGAATTGTGCCTCATCCCTTGGACCTCCTTAGTCAGGCGTTGGTTTTCCCAGCTCTCCCGAAGAGGGTTTCTGCTACCTTTTAATTAGAAGTATTAGGGGAATTGAGCTTTGGGCCTTGTCTTCCTGTAGGATCAAAAGGCACCGAAGATTCCACAAGGGGAAACTGAGGAAAAGGCAGATTCTCCAATGCTGGCACGCGGCGAGAAAGCAGAAGTCTCGGTGAAAAAAACAGCCATGGGAAATGAGCATGAGCATGTGGTGCAGAGGTGAGCGCTGTGATGTTTGTGGCCACCACCCAGAACAGGGGTCCCCCGCCTTGTCGAGCCTACAGGCACCTTTGGAATTCTGACACAGTGTGATGGGTGCAGACACAAAATGGCTGCCGCTTGAGGCAAAGCCAGCCACAAAATGGCTGCCACAGCTTACCTTCAATCACACAGCAGAGATCTGTTTGCAGGGGTGGCAGTTGCTGCCAAAGTAACATTTTTGAGAATCTGTGCAGCAAGTTAGAAAACTTCCTGGGCAAAATCCCCACCTGGCTGTCGTCACTTTCTGAAAACACTTGATGGGTGCCCGAAAAGTGTCGGTGGGCATGATTGCTAAGTATTTGAAGGACTTAGAGGAGGGCAGGGAGTTGTTCCTGTTGGTGGCAGAGGAGAGGACTCACAAGAATGGGTTTAAATGAAGGGCAGGATGGTACCGGCTGGAAATTAGGGAAAATATTTTTACAGCAAGAGTCGTTTAACAGTGAAATCGGCTCCCGAGAGAGGTGGTGAGCTCCCCTTCACTGGCAGTCTTTAAGCAGCAGCTGGACAAACCCTTGTCAAGGATGCACTGATCCTGCATTGAACAGTGGATTGGACTAGATGGCCTCTATGGCCCCTTCCAACTCTTGGATTCTATGTTGGGGACCCCGGCGCTAGAGTCTCCCTCCTATCAGCTGTGGCCGACATCTTTATGTATCTCCTTGTGACATCAGTAAACACTGGGTCATATTCTCAGTTTCAGTTTGGTGTAGTGGTTAAGTGTGCAGACTCTTATCTGGGAGAACCGGGTTTGATTCCCCACTCCTCCACTTGCACCTGCTGGAATGGCCTTGGGTCAGCCATAGCTCTGGCAGAGGTTGTCCTTGAAAGGGCAGCTGCTGTGAGAGCCCTCTCAGCCCCACCCACCTCACAGGGTGTTTGTTGTGGGGGAGGAAGGTAAAGGAGATTGTGAGCCGCTCTGAGACTCTTTGGAGTGGAGGGCGGGATATAAATCCAATATCATCATCTTCTTCTTCTTCTAATCATTGCCCAAACGAAGTGTAACTATCCAGTTTAAAAAGCCTGTTGCTGCAGCTGGTGTTTTGTGTTCGTCTAGGCATGTGGGGGTTTGAGTTTTTTAGTTGTCCGGTTTCACCTCGTAGTTTTCTCCGTCTGGATAGTTCTGCTGCGATATTAACCAACTTCCAGATGTCTGAAGGCTGTCCCAGAGCAAAAGGAGCCTCAGACATCCGGTTTATGATTGCCATTTTTTCAATTACTTAGTGATATGTGCATAACCACATAATGTTTTACCGATGCGCATGCACGTATGTGCATGTGCGCATAACATGCACATGCGTATTATGCTCTTATGTGCCTAATGGTGGAGGAAACAAAAACAAAAAAGAACTGCATGGTGCCCTCATGTGGACGGCAGAAGATGGTTTCACCATGGAGTGATTCGATTTGCAGTATGGTAGTCTGATCGATAATATCCGGAACAAAGGTATTCGAAACAGAACCGGGTTAGTTTAACACGGACTGAACACGCTGTGTGAACAGGGCCATACAGTAGCAAAATATTTGGTACCTTTGCCTTGCCCCCAAAGGAACAGCCCTCAAATGGCTGATTCCCTTTGGTGTTGCCCTTTTGGGGATGACCTACCATCACCCCCAGCAGCCTCCCCCAAAAGCTTACGTTTTGGCTAGGCCCTTAAGGAATGTTTATGAACATTCCAGCTGCACCCCCCCTGATGTAGCCAATCCTCCTGGAGCTTACAGGAGGCCCTGTACTAAGAGCCCTGGAAGCTCCAGGAGGATTGGCCACAACAGGGGATGTGGCCTAATATCAAAAGGAGTTCCTGCTACAAAAAAAGCCCTAACTTTTACCATGTTATTTATTTTATTTTATTTTATTTATTTAATCAAATTTACATCCCGCCCTCCCCTGACAGGCTCAGGGCGGCTAACAACAAATAAAAGCCACATAAAATATTAAATATTAAAAATATTTAAAAACAAAATATACAATAAAATCATTTCCATACATTTTATAGTCATTAAAAGTCCAAGATGCATGTTGATGTTCTGGTTATTCTGATGTTTCTGGTTTCGATTATTGTTAGTTCAGTAAGATTGTCGGTGCTGTGAAATAATAGCCACCTCCCCATAACTGTTGAAGGCAAGTTTGAACAATTTGGTCTCACGGGCCCTGCGGAACTGTGGCAGGTCCTGCAGGGCCCTGATGTTTTCAGGGAGGGCATTCCACATAGCTCACAGTCACAACCACGATACTCTCTGTGTGTGCACATTTCCGTAAGGAGCCAGCAAGCCTCATGTTTTTGAGTAGCAGGGATGGTTTGCTTTCTCTAAAAACAAAAAAAGGCTGTGCCCTTCGTGATCTAATTAAGAGGCATTAAGCTGCATATTGGAGATGAGACTTCCTTATGTTTTTGTCTCATTAATCAGTAATCCATCAGGCTCTGTGGGGAGAAACCAGAGCAGAGGAGCAAGAAGGTATTGTCTTATCCCGCCCTCCCCCCCGCCCTCTCCACACATCCATATGGTAATCCGGACGCAACAGGGTAGTAGATGCCAGCTAGGATATGCTTGCATCCAGAGTCCTCTCTTTCCAAAGCGTAGGCTAATGCTGTGCAAAGGGTCAGCTGGGATACCGTTGCTGTCACCTCACCAACGGCCCAGTCTCCCAGTGAACGATGCAGCGCGCTTGTCAATCTTCATTCTCCGTTTTTCATTTTTTAAATTTCTTTCCTTCCTGGCAGTGGAGGAATTGTATAGCAGAGAAGGTAGTTCAGATTGCATCTCCCCACTTGGAGAGGGAGTCTTCCAGGTTTTGTGGCTTCCCTATTTCTGCTGTTTTAAAAAATGGGATACAGGTTCAAAACTTCCCCCCAAGATGACTTCAGAAGATTCATGGAGGAGAGGTCTATCAGCGGTGGCTGAAGGAAACCTCCACGTTCAGAGGCACTAAGATTCTGAATTCCAGAGCTAGGAGGCAACGTCAAGGGAAGGCCTTGGCCTCTTATTCACTGTTGCTGACCCTCCAGAAGAACTGGTCAGCTAAAGTGTGTGAGACAGAATGCTGGACTAGATGGACCACTGGTCTGATCCAGCAGGGCTCTTCTGATGTTCTTATGAAGGCCTCAGCCTCTCTGCCCTGTTGTTGGCCATCCAGAGAAACTGGTTGACCACTGTGTGAGACAGGATGCTGTACTAGATGGACCACTGGTCTGATCCAGCAGGGCTCTTCTGATGTTCTTATGAAGGCCTCAGCCTCTTTGCCCTGTTGTTGGCCTTCCAGGAGAACTGGTCAGCTTCTGTAAGAAACAGGGTGCTGGACTAGATGAGCCACTGGTCTGATCCAGCAGGGTTCTTCATATGTTCTTAAAAGTACTGTTCTGTGCTCAGCACAAAAACAAAGCCCATGTGCATACTAAAGCACCAGGTACAAAGATGTGGAAGTCAGGAATAATTTATCATGGTGATCGACAAACCGCCTCAAATGGGAAAGTTTGGCGGGTTCCTGATACAGCCTTCCAGCTCATCCTTCGGAATAAAAATGTCAGCCTCTTACCTGGAGCGTAGCTTTGGGATCTTATTTCCTGCTTCAGACCGAGAAGCCTGGGTGATTCTCAAAATCATGTTTCCCCCCTCCAGAACAGCAAGAAGCCCAGAGTCATTCTGACATCTCTTTCCTTCCTTCCGCCCTAGTTGGCAAGACATCGTGAACAAAGTGAACGCCCAGATGGACGAGGAACAAGCCCCCCGGCAAAGCCTTCGCCTGCCCGCCAGAGCCGAGCAAGCGTTCTCGAACCGCCATCGAATGCTAAGCGATCAGCAGCAAGGGGCTGACCGGCAACAACCGCAAGCCGGCTGGGAGGCGGGGAAAGGAGGAGGAGACGAGGAGGAGCTTCAAATGGGTACTGCTTCTGGGATGTGGGAGCAGGGCCGGATTAAACCCTGCGGAGGCTAGGGTTGCCAAGTCCAATTCAAGAAATATCTGGGGAATTTGGGGGTGGAGCCAGGAGACTTTGGGGGTGGAGCCAAGAGACATTAGGGGTGGAGCCAAGATCAAGACTGTGACAAGCATCATTGAACTCCAAAGGGAGTTCTGGCCATCACATTTAAAGGGACAGCACACCTTTTCAATTCCTTCCTTCCGTAGGAAATAATGAAGGATAGGGGCACCTTCTTTTGGGGCTCATAGAATTGCACCCCCTGGTCCAATCATTTTGAAACTTGGGGGGTGTTTTGGGGAGAGGCCGTAGATGCTATATTGAAAATTTGGTGCCTCTACCCCAAAAAAACAGCCCCCCCCCAGAGCCCCAGATACCCATGAATCAATTCTCCATGATTTTCTATTGGAATAAATCTCCATAGGGAATAATAGAGTTCCTAGCAGACATTTCCCTCCCCTCCCCCCGCTTTCTGATGACCCCAAAGCGGGGGAAGGGTCTCCAAACTGGGGGATCCCCTGCCCCCACCTGGGGATTGGCAACCCTAGTGGAGGCCTCTAGGCAGTCAAATTCTTAGGGGCCCCCTTGCAAATTATCTGAGTTGGAGTGCCCGCCCCACTGCCTGTGGCCCCCGCTGCAGCCTGCCGGCATTTTCCCAAAAGCCCCCTTGACAAAACGGGGGAGAGGCAGAGAGACACAAAGTTGGCAACAACTCCAGCAGCAGCCACCCTAGGCAAGTTGGGCAAAGAGCCGCTCAGTTGCTGGCTGTGTGTGCAGGCTGGGAGGGCTGCAAGCAGAGGGGAAACAGGGGGAGGGAAGTCAGCCCAGGGCTCCTAAAGGCGTGGAGGCCCATAGGCCAGTGCCTACTTGGCCTAATTGTTAATCCGGCCCTGTTTGGGAGGGCCTGAGGGAGGCACTGACGTGGCCAGGCATAGTGGACTTGAAAGCTGAGGAGGCTTCTGGGCAGTGTTCCCTCTATGCTGAGTGAGTGTGAGCTAGCTCAGGTTTTTTGGCCTCCGCCCACACATTTTTGCCTTAGCTCTGGAGAAATGGCCCCAGAGCAAGCTAATTTATGCAGTCGCTCTCAACTTTAATGCCAGGAGCTCACAATGTAGAATTTTTGCTCACAAGACTCCACAGCTTAGAGGGAGCAGGCCTTGGATCCAGCAGGAGCTCACAGGAGCACAGCTCCTGAACCTTTCTGAGGGTTCTCCCCCTTCCTCCCCACCTACCTTGTCCATTGACTAGTAGGTGCAGCTGTATAACAATCCCTGGATTAGGAGAACAGCCAGCCAGCCAGTCACCAGGGACTTTGCCATGCCCCCAGCAGCCCTCATTAACCCCTGGAGAAACCCATGCCTCCCTTTCTCCACTTCTTATGTGATTTGGGCTGCAGGTGGCTTGCTGGCCTTTTGACTGGGGGTGTGTGTGGCCCAGGAGAGCCACAGGCAAGCAAGGCCTGCTTGGGCTGGCTGGATCTCTAGCCAGCCCAAGCAGGCCTCACTCGCCCAGGGCTCTCCTTTCTTGCATCAGGTTGCTTTTGGCTGGGGAGGGGGGCAGCATATGCTAATGAGTTATACTAATAAGCCCCACCACCTATTTTTCTACAAAATGGCCCCTGAGAGGGAGTATTGCTTCTGGGCTATCTCCACCGAGAATACATGTTTTGGGGTAGCAGGAGGAAGCAAGGAATGGACTGCTTATTCTGAAGGGCCAAAATCTTGGCTTCACCCGCTGATTCAGTCCCGTATGAGCCGAGGCTTAGCCCTAAGGGTTCTTGTAACACCTTTCCGCCCCAACACAGATGGCACCCTAAGGTTTTGGCAAAATTCTCTACCTTGGCTGCTCACGCCTGTTTGCTTGTGTGTTGCTTTGCACATGGGAGTTCGAAGCTTAGGTGCACAGTAGTGTTCCAGAGCCACCTTGTTCACACAGCAGGGACTGCTGGGGTTCTGGGATCCGTTGGCGATGTCTCTGCCGGATGGAAAGCAGCTGAGGCATATCCTAAAAGAAGAGGAAGGTCTTGAGATCAACTCAAGGCGGTATGGGAAGCCGGTTAGGGGCTAGGTTAGCTGCCTGAGCAGCTGGTTGTCAATCATGAGCGTGCAGCTTTGGAACAGCTTTTCAGCCTTGTGCTGAATCAAGAGAAAGGAGACGAGTGAATCCTTTGCACATCGGCTTGTTGTAGTACTGTTGCCTTAAGTAATACCGAAATGAAGCAATTGCTTATCACTCTTGTAATGAGAGACACGCACATTTCGATGTAGTGGCAGCTTGCACCTCCATCGTGATCAGAATACTGGGCAGGGGTCTGGGTTCGAATCAAGAACTGGAGCAAGGTGACCTAGACGAAGGAGCTTTGGCCAGCTTGGCTCTTGTAGCCATTCTGTCTGTTAATGGTTTTATCCCGTTTGTCCTCCAAGGAACTCCGGGTGCAGCTTTTGCTTCTCTCCCCCCCCCCCCTTTTATCCTCATAACCAGGGTTTTTTTGTAGCAGGAACTCCTTTGCATATTATGCCACTCCTTTGATATGAAGCCAATCCTCCAAGAGTTAACAGGGCTCATTACAAGGCCTATTATAAGCTCTTGGAGGATTGGCTACGTCAGGGGTGTTTGGCCTGAAGTGCAAAGGAGTTTCTGCTACAAAAAAAGCCCTGCTCATAACAACCCTGAAATGTCAGGCTGAGAAATCCAAACTGACTCAAGGTTACTCAGTAAGCTTCAGAATCTAGGGTAGGGGTGTCAAACATGCTGCTCAGGGCCCAGATTAGGCCCCCGGAAGGTTCCTATCAGGCCCCTGAGCAACTGGCTGTCATCTGCTTCCTTTTCCCTCTCTCTTGCTTCCTTCTGCATAACAGCTTGCTTTGCAAGGTTTGCTTAATCACACAGGAGCAAAGCCTCTATTTTCTCCATTGGCTGAGACTCCTCCCTTGGGGAGGAAGGGAGGGGAGGGAGAGCTTGCTTTGCCAGGCTCCCTCAACTGCACAGCAGAGCTACTGAGCCAAGCCTCTCTTCCTTCTATTGGTGGAGGCTCCTCCCCTCCAGTCCCCTGGGGAAGGAAGGAAAGAGCCAGAGCTTCCTTTGCCCAGTTCCCTGAATCCCATGGGAGAAATACAAAGAAAGCACCTTTAAGACCAACGAGTGCTAATGTTTTAAGTTTTAAAAAATATCTTTAATTGTGTTTGTGTCCTTTATAAAGTTTATATCTCTGCTACCTAATCTTAAATAGGAACACACATAGCCCGGCCCAACAAGGTCTCATTTATGTCAGATTCGGCCCTCAAAACAAAATGAGTTTGACATAGGGTTGCCAAGTCCAATTTAAGAAATATCTGGGGACTTTGGGGGTGGAGCCAGGAGACTTTGGAGGTGGAGCCAGGAGACATTAAGGGTGGAGCCAAGATCAAGACTGTAACAAGCATAATTGAACTCCAAAGGGAGTTCTGGCCATCACATTTAAAGGGACGGCACACCTTTTCAATGCCTTCCTTCCATAGGAAATAATGAAGGATAGGGGCACCTTCTTTTGGGACTCATAGAATTGGACCCCCTAGTCCAATCGTTTTGAAACTTGGGGGATATTTTGGGGAGAGGGACTAGATGCTGTACTGAAAATTTGGTGCCCCTCCCTCAAAAAACAGCCTCCCCAGAGCCCCAGATACCCACGGATCAATTCTCCATTATACATCTCCATAGGGAATAAGAGTTCCCAGCAGACATTTCCCTCCCCTCCCCCCGCTTTCTGACGACCCTGAAGCGGGGGGAGGGCCTCCAAACCGGGGGATCTCCTGCCCCTACCTGGGGATTGGCAACCCTAGTTTGACACCCGTGATCTAGAGTGACTCTTGTGTTTGCTACTTTGGGGATAAAGCCCACAGCCATTTTTCAGAAGAAAGTTCCTGCCAACGAAGTGTGGTAACTAGATCTGGCCTTTTTACAAGGGAGTGGAAATTGTAAGTGGCAGGTTGTTTTGCATTGAGGGAGGAGTTGGCCACCCACCAAAGAGTTTGGTGGAGGTGCGGAGACATGGGAAAGAAAACAAGGGTCTGGTTTGGCGAGCAGAATGCTCTGCCCTTCTCCGTGGAGTGCCCGCAGCTGGTCCCTTCTTCTTTGATTTGACCCACTTTCAACAAGTCCCCTCGAAAGGATTTGCGCTAATTGCTTCACGTCAAAGCCCAAATCCTCGCAGTGTGGGGCAGAGGGGAACATCGGGAGTCTGGCCTCCATGTCTTTAATTTGGATTAATACCTGAGTGATAAGACTTTCCTGCTCCTGCCACGGAGCCGTCTAATTGGATCCTTTTGGTTGCTTCGTCTGTATTTCAAGGGGGGAGGGGAAAACTCTGAAACCCCAACGTAGCTGGAAGAACGTCTTAACAATTTATCTAGCCAACTGGCCCCATAAGAGCCCTGTCCGTGTTGATGCAGGCTCCTACTTCGGTTTACGACATTCTTTATCCTGATTCCTCCTTAAACCTCCAGTGTTACGCTAATTAAAGTAGTGCATTGCTGAACAGGAGCAAAAAAAACAAGCATGGCTTTGCTGGATCAAACCAACGATTCATCTGCTCAATCATCTTATTTCCCCCCCATGGTCAACCAGATGCTTCAAAAGACCTACAAGTAGAGGCACAGAGGGCAAAGTCTCTTGCCAGACTATTTCCTCAAGAACTGCTAAGCGTCCTGTAAGCTCTTGGAGGATTGGCTTCATTAGGAGGGTGTGGCCTAATAGGCAAAGGAGTTCCTGCCGCAAAAAAAGTCCTGAGGAATATGGAGGTTCTATTTAGCCATCATGACTGCTAGCCGTTGATCATTTCGGAGGGTCACCGTGTTGGCTTGCAGGACAGTGAGATGCGAGTCCGATAGCACCATTGAGACCAACAAAATAGTCAGGGTATAAGCTTTTGAGAATCAAAGCTCTGCCAAAGGAAGTGTTGACTTTGGAAGGCTTTAACCAGGGGCGTCGAACTCATTTGTTATGAGGGCCAGCTCTGACGTAATTGAGACCTTGTCGGGCTGGGCCGTACGTGTCGTAAAATGGAATGCCAGGTAGCAGAGATATAAACTTTACATAGGACACAGACAAATACAATTTAAATTTTTTAAAAAAACTTAACACATGTTGAAAACATTAGCACTCTTGCAATATTTTATTTCTGATAACAGACACCTCTTGCTCTGAATTATTGCATCAAAATCTGGAGACAATGTCTGTGCTATAGCAATCTTGAGTATGCTGTTCAGGTGTTGTTCTGGCATGTATCTGTAAGTTGCAAATCTTCTTTTGATTAACTGACATTCATTTCAGAAATTTCATGGTCAATGCTTTGAGCCAAAGACCCAGAGGAAAATACAAAATGTCTGGAAATTGTGAGCTTTTGTACATAAGTTGCTTCATGTGCTGGCCAGCCAATGGAGAAAACAGAGGCTTTACTCTGTAGCTTGACTGAGCAAGCCTGGCAAAGCAAGCTGTGTTGCAGAAGGAAGCAAGAGAGGGAGAAGGAAGGAGACAACAGTGAGTTGCTCACGGGACTGATAGGAGACCTCCGGGGCCCTGATCTGGCCATGGGCCGCATGTTTGACACCCTTGGCTTATACCCTGAAAATTTTGTTCATCTCTAAGGTACTACTGGAGTCAAATCTAGTTGTAATAGTTGTTGGTGAACCTATCCCTTGTGGATTTTTCTAATCCCCTTTTAAAATTACCATTCCTACATCCTGTGGCAGTGAGTTCCACAAATCGGGGCTGAGAGATAACTGAAGGTTCCAAACCCAGCCTTCCGCCTGCCCTTGAATGGGGCTGACATTTTATTTCCAAATCTCTTTTGCTGCCACACTGAGGATGGGACAGTGGGTTTGGCTCCCATGGGAAATGATGGGGTGGGACCAGGTGACCAACAAGAGAGATCATAGGAGCTAGACAGAGTCCTGGGATGCCAAGTTTGTTCATAGGCTGTTGGTTGTTTGTAAACCATATCTTTGTACCTGTATAGGCTTTCAGGCATATTTTAGGGTTGCGAGCTGTGGGCTTGGATCTCCTTTGCATATTAGGCCACACCCCCTGATGTAGCCAGTCCTCCAAGAGTTTATAGGGCCTACTGTAAGCTCTTGGACGATTGGCTACATCAGGGGTGTGTGGCCTAATATGCAAAGGAGATCCTGCTACAAAATTAGGGTTGCCAAGTCCAATTCAAGAAATATCTGGGGGCTTTGGGGGTGGAGCCAGGAGACTTTGGGGGTGGAGCCAGGAGACATTAGGGGTGGAGCCAAGATCAAGGCTGTGACAAGCATAATTGAACTCCAAAGGGAGTTCTGGCCATCACATTTAAAAGGACGGGCACACCTTTTCAATGCCTTCCTTCCATGGAAATAATGAAGGATAGGGGCACCTTCTTTTGGGACTCATAGAATTGGACCCCCTAATCCAATCATTTTGAAACTTGGGGGGTATTTTGGGGAGAGGCACTAGATGCTATACTGAAAATATTGTGCCTCTACCCCAAAAAACAACCCCCCCAGAGCCCCAGATACCCATGGTTTTCTATGGGAATAAATCTCCATAGGGAATAACAAAGTTCCCAGCAGACATTTCCTTTCCCTCCCCTCCCCCCGCTTTCTGACGACCCTGAAGCAGGGGGAGGATCTCCAAACCAGGGGATCCCCTGCCCCCACCTGGGGATTGGCAACCCTATACAAAATCTACCCAAAATTTGGTGTAATAACATAGAGCCCACGTTGCAAAAATCCCAGTTTCCCCAGGGGAACTGATCTCTGTGGTCTTGGAGATCATTTGTAATTCCAAGAGATTTCCAGGCCCCAACTGGAGATTGGAAGCTATTCCAGTATGGATGCCAACCACCAGACGGGACCTGGAAATCTCATGGAATTATAGCTCATTTCCAGATTTCAGAGATCAGTTCTCTTGGAGAGAAATGGATGCTTTGGATGGTGAACTCTGTGGTGTTGTACCCTACTGAGTTCCCTGTCCTCCCCAGGCTCCATTCCCAAACCTCCAGGAGTTTCCCAACCTGGAGCTGGCAACCCTACCCCCACCCCCTGCTGCTGTCCAGGAGGGACTGAGTAACCCTGCTGGGGGGGCTCAGAAGCTCAGTCCAGCCCCATATGGTAGCTTCCCATCTAGAAACCCCCCCCCAGCATATCCTTCAGGCCTGCCTCCATGGAGAGAGCAGGCCTGCTTGTTGCCATGGCAATGGAAGACGCAGCCTTGCAGGCCGCTAAACTGCCGCAGCGCAGCTAGGCCGTGAGCGGCAGTCTTGAGTGGTTGAGCAGCTGTGTGGTTTCCATGGATACCGCCCAGATTCCGCTGCTGCCCAAGGGGAAGGCAAGGCATCCTGAACATACTGATGAGGAAGGGCGGCTGACTGACTTAGTCCTTGCTCCTCTGTCTGGAGGAGGAGGACTAAGGCCGATATGCACTGTGACGAGTTTTGTGTCCGCCTGAGTCACTCCTGCTAGAATCCATAATCCGTGACATTTAAAAACACATCTGCAGACCTCTGCTCCTGTTTCGAGTGGTTTTGCAGAGTCCTCGGGTGCATAAGGGAACCCAAGCAAAATTTCAATAATGCATTCTCTTTTTCCCAATAGGTGTTTCCTATCAATAAAGCTTAGCGTTTGTACAGAACCCCAATGACTTCCAAAAACAGTACCTTGTGACTCTTACAAAAACCCAGTTACATTGGTCACGGTTATATATACAGGCTAGGGTTATATCTGTCACTGTTACGTGTGGTATCCTTGTTTCCTGACGTTCGGACCTGTTTTCTGCCTTTGGCAAAATATTCTCCTTATCTGAACCTTTTTTGGAGATGCATTATTAAAGCTGCATTCATTTCACAGAGTTGGTACTGCCATTCTCCAAGGTCTCTAGATAAGTTCAGCTCCTGAGTAAGGAAAAGGGTATCTTTTCTGTTGCATGAAAGGGCATAAGGTTGAACACTAAATACGAAAGAGTACGAGGCTGAACACTAAATAGGGCATAACCTTTCCATTTTATATGCTGCAGCCACTGAGATGTATTTTGAATGTATGTATTCTGGGATAACTGTAGTTACATCAGTTACCAAAAGAACCAGTACCCCCTTGGCTGAAATTGATGCAGGGCCATTCTTTTTGGAGTCAGTTCGGAGCTCCAGAAAACAAGAGCCATGCCATACCAGCCCAAAGAACACAAAACTGTTTGCAACCTTTCAAATTTCCCAGAAGTTTTTATCGGGCTGGATGTTCTCCCCCCCAACCCCTCCAAAAAGTTTCAAGCCATGATCTTAAAGTCAGTTATTTGGATTTTGTACATGGTCATGGGCTGATTCCCCCTCTCTTGTTGTATTTTGTGCTGCTTGTTGTATTTTGCACACATGATTCACCATTAATTCAGTTTGTTCTTACAACAACCCTGTGAGGTAGGATAGGCATGACTGCCCTCGGATCACCCAATATGCTTCAGCAGAGTGAGGGTTTGAATCCAGGTCTCTCTGCTTGATTGACTACCCTAATTGTTATGCTGTACTGCGGCCTCGCACTTTGGAAACGTTTGTCTTCGCAGCCAAGCTAGTGGAAATTGAGATGACAGTGTGGGAATCTCCTGATTTCAATTCCTTGTTGAGGTAAAGAAATTAAGCAGCTGATAGAAAAGTATAGAAACCAAAATAGAGGAATTGTGAGGAACAGCAAAGAGTAGTGGTGGGGTTGCCAGCCTCCAGGTGGCACCTGGAAATCTCCTGCTATTACAACTGATCTCAAAGTGGCAGAGATCAGTTCATCTGGAGAAAAATGGCCACTTTGGAAGGTAGAGTCTATGGCATTAAACCCCAAAAAAGGCCCTCTCCCTCCTGAAACCCAACCCTCCTCATGCTCCACTCCCCAATCTCCAGGTATTTCCCAACCCAGAGCTGGCAACCCTACTGATAACTATGAGCAGAAGTAGAATAGCTAAGCATTGAGAGGTGTGGGAGATGCCTAGGGATGCCATCCTCCAGGTGGGACCTGGGGTTCCCCTGGCATTACAGTTCATCTCCAGACTACAGAGATCAGTTCTCCTGGAGAAAATGATAGCTTTGGAGGAAGGGCTCTGTGGCATTGGACCCTTCTGAGTCCCTGTCCTTCCCAGGCTCCATCTTCCAAGTCTCCAGGAGCTTCTCACCAGTGGGACCTGATAACCCTACGTAGTGCCAGTTTTCCACACTACAACTTGACATATGCGTGCTTGTGTGTGCAGATGCTGGCATGATTGAAAGAGAAGAGAATTCCCTTCCTCGGAAGGAATTGGCGATCCAGGAACCAATGGTAAGCGGAGAAAAAAACCGACTTCTGAGTGGAGTGGAAAAGCCACCTGGGACTTTAAAACATGGTTCAAACCATTAAAAAAAATGCCCAGAAATGCCCAGTTTGTTCCAAGAAATACAAATCCAATCTAAGTATTAGCTAACTCCAGCTGTGGATTGCTTTCCTTGTGTTTGACCTGGGTAAGCTAGGTTTTAAGTGTTTGTGAATGCAACAGCAGTCCTATGTGAATGCTAGCCTACCGTGAGGTTCATTTTGTAACAAGACGGTTGGTTTATTGAGCCTCGTGGAGCTGATTGGAGCTTGAGTCCAGTGGCACCTTTAAGGCCAACCAAGTTTAATTCTAAGCTTTCTTGTGCATGCGTGCTTCTTCAGATATCTGAATGAAACTGGAGAGCCAGTTTGGTGTAGTGGTTAAGTGTGCGGACTCTTATCTGGGAGAACCGGGTTTGATTCCCCACTCCTCCACTTGCACCTGCTAGCATGGCCTTGGGTCAGCCATAGCTCTGGCAGAGGTTGTCCTTGAAAGGGCAGCTGCTGTGAGAGCCCTCTCCAGCCCCACCCACCTCACAGGGTGTCTGTTGTGGGGGAGGGAGGTAAAGGAGATTGTGAGCCGCTCTGAGACTCTTCGGAGTGGAGGGCGGGATATAAATCCAATATCTAAATCCAATATCTGAAGAAGTGCGCCTGCACACAAAAACTTATATCCAGAATTAAACTTGGTTAGCCTTAAAGGTGCCACTGGCCTCAGTCTTTGTTCTATGGCTTCAGGCCAACACAGCTGCCCACCTGAGTGGAGTTTAAAAGTTGATCTGAAATGATGATAGTCAAGGAGCTGACCCACCCCCCAGATACCAGCCCATCCTGACATCTCCAATTCTCTATCAGCTTGAACCCAGAGCAATATGGCGAGCAAAAGGCCTTCATTTCCATAACCGTTAAGCTTATAAAGAGCAGGTCCCCAGACAGGAGCAGAAATGTGCGATTGACCTTAAGGGGAAGGAAATGTTAGATTAGAAGGATGGGGAATTTGCATGCTGATAAATAGACGAGACTATGCAGCCTTTACAGACAAAAGGAAGTGCTTCTTCATGTAGAGTAGAATCCAGTTGCGCCTGTGCTGAATGATCAGCTGGCTGCAGTAGACCGCTCAGCAACCTGCCATCCTGGACTGAACTCAGGGGAAACCACACCTGGTTTGTAGCAGTAGCTCAGTGTGCACAACCCTTGTGTCAGTCTAAAAGGTTGGGGACCTTTGTGCTATGCCCATTAGCTAGTAGATCTGTCAGGGCCTTTTTTTGCAGAAAAAGCCCAGAAGGGGGCTCATTTACATATTAGGCCTCACCCCTGACACCAAGCCAGCCAGAACTGCGTTCCTGCTCAAAGAAAAAAGCCCTGAGATCTGTTGTTGTAATACTGATTAGTTCTATACAGCATATTTCAAAGATCTACTCACTTCTTGTCTTGGTGATCTTCACAACAATACTATTAAGGCAGATCAGTGTTCTCTAGCCCTATGTAGCAGGTGGGAGGACTGAGACCAAGAGAGAGCAGTAGGCTTACCAGCGCCCAGGTCTGGGCGAGGGATTGCCCGGTTTCAGGGGCTTCTCTCTGCCCAGGATCAGCTGGCAGGTGGGGAAAGGCCTTCCCTTAATACAATGATGTCACCTGGAAGTGACATCATTGCATCAGGGATGTTGCACAGGGACACTCTAGCATTTGGGTAGACTCTATGGTTTTGAAGGTAGAAAAAACATAAGAGTTTCACCCAAAAGCAGAGTGTCCCCCTTTGTGATGTGACATCACTTCCAGGTGATGTCATTGCATCAGAGACATGCAATGTCTCCACCCATCCCCAGAATGCCCCCCAAAGTCCCCTGCTGGACTGGAGGTAAGACCTGGCAACCCTAGCGACTGGTTTGCTTTAGGTCACCTCATAGATTTGTTGCTGAGGTGAGATTTCAGCCCAGGCCACAGTCACTACGTTAGAAATAACGGACTTAAGTTAATAACTTATTCAACAGCCTCACTAGCCCTGATCTATGGAAGCCTGCCTTTAGTGCCAGTCGGATGCTACCCGGTGTCGGACCCTGGGTGGATATCACCATCTCCTGATTCTGTTCAGGTACCAGATGCTGCTGCCGACCCTGCCCAGGACCCCAACAATCAAGGAGAAGACGAGTTCGAAGAGGCGGAGCTGGAACGGCCTGACTTTGAAGAGAAAGCGGGCCAAGCCAGCCAACTTGGCCGTACTGAACAGCCAGCTAAAGATGCCACAAAAGAGAAGATCCCAAAGGTAATGAATCACTTTTGCACATTGGGGCAAAGCAGTTTCCATCTCCGAGCCTGTAAAGTCTTGAGCTGGAAACCCTAGTAAAGACATCCCCGACGTGGTGCTTGGGGGCACCATGGTGCCAGCCAGCAGCTTTATTTATTTAATCAGATTTGTATCCCTCCCTCCCCTTTCCTGGCACGTAGCAGTTTTTTTAAGGAAGTGTGCAGAACCAGGTGGGGCTTTGGCCCAGCAGGTCTTTGGATTGGCCATTGGGGATTTGATTGGTGGAACAGATCTAAAATAGACATTGCTTTGGCAGCAGTTGCTACCGCAATCCAAGGACCTTCACTGGGTGATTGATGGCAAGCTGTGCATAGGCAAGACAGTCTTTTAAAATACAATGTCCATTTTAAAAGGTTGAGCAGACCTTATGCCTGGAATGTTGAAAAGTTACTATTAGTGTTATTTGTAACTTCCCTCCCTGACATGTTGTGCTGGTTTGCGGCACCCATTTTGTGGTAGCGTCTATCACTCTGTGTCATGCTTCCAAAGGTACCCACAGGCTCAGAAAGGTCGGGGATTCCTCCTCCAGAGAACAAATAGTTTACCTCCTGCTACTGAGAAATTAGGAGTCCCGTGGTGCAGAGTGGTAAAGCTGCAGAACTGCAGTCCAGGCTCTGCTCGCGACCTGAGTTTGGTCCCAGTGGAAGCTGGGTTCAGGTAGCCGGCTCAAGCTTGACTCAGCCACCCATCCTTCTGAGGTTGGTAAAATTAGTACCCAGCTTGTTGGAGGTCAAGTGTAGATGACTGGGAAAGGCAATGGCAAACAAAAAGTCTTCCAAGAAAATGTTGTGATGTAACATCACCTCATGGGTCAGTAACGGCTCGGTTTTACCTTACTGAGAAAGTTATTTACTGCTTGTGAGAGCCAGTCTGGTGTAATGGTTAAGTGTGCGGATTCTTATCTGGGAGAACCGGGTTTGATTCCCCACACCTCTACTTACAGCTGCTGGAATGGCCTTAGGTTAGCCATAGCTGTCGCAGGTGTTGTCCTTGAAAGGGCAGCTGCTGTGAGAGCCCTCTCAGCCCCACCTGCCTCACAGGGTGTCTGTTGTGGGGGGAGAAGATATAGGAGATTGTAAGCTGCTCTGAGTCTGATTCAGAGAGAAGGGCGGGGTATAAATCTGCAGTCGTCTTCTTCTCTATAGCACCATCACTGCAAGTGGACAGAGGGCGATAGGTCAACAAAGTCAAGTTAGAAAGGAGGAACCAGCGTGGTCCCACCTGGTCCTATAAAACTCCTGACTCAACCTCTTGCTTTCAAGCACAGATTAAACTGTTCTCTGACCGCTCTTTGCCATCTCCCTCCCTGCCCTCCTGCTTCCTGGCTTCCTGCCAGACTATTATCCCCGGGACAAGTGAAAAAAACACCAGCTTGTTTTGACAGGCCGCTGTGCTTTCTCCATGTCACTTGTTCCTCAAGGCGGCATTTTACCTGTCAAAATCTAAAACGGAAAAGTGGTAGGTCGGCTGTGTGTTCTTTTGAAAGTAAAGAACGCTCGCAAGCTGATAGTCGCCCGTCGAACTTCATAGCCTGCGGCTTCTTTTGGCTCTGAACTGACCTGGATTTTGAGGCTGCGATGTTGTTGTTTTCCTAGCGTTTTAAAATTTTATGTGTGTGCGTGCGTACATACCTGGAAGTCATGGCGACTTCTGGCAACCCCTATTGGGGCATGGAGGGCGTTCAGAGAAACGGCTTGATATAGCCTGCCTCTGCCCCCTGCTCTGGGTATTCCTCTGGAGGTCTCCCATCCAAGTACTTGCTAGAGTCAGCCCTGCTTAGTTTCCAAGATCTGATGAGATGGGGCTTGCCTGGGCTTGTTGTTTTGCTACCTTCATGCCACCTCCTATGGGGGGGGGTGGATTTTGACAGCATGGGAGAGTCAATTGTCGCCATCTCCGCATGAAAAGCTTCAATGTAAACCATTCTGCTCAGTCCTAATATAGTCAGAAGTTTCACTGGCCTGTTTAGTGGGGGATAAATTTCATTGGGGATAAACGACCACAGGGGCTGGGCCAGTCATATAACAGCTAAGATACCTGTCTGAACAAGTCTTTTAGGTGGCAGCCAAGTCAGGGTTTTAAGTTCCAAGTTCCAAGGAGTGAAAAGAGTACAAGTCTGCCTAAGAACATAATTACAAGTTTGTTGTATTAGGCCAGGGGTCCCCTGCCTTTTTGAGGCTGCAGGCACCTTTGGAATTCTGACATAGTGTGGTGGGCACAGCCACAAAATGGCTGCTGCAAGTGGTTGTCCCTGGAGGCAGGGCCAGCCACAAAATGGCTGCCTAGGGTTGCCAAGTCCAATTCAAGAAATATCTGGGGACTTTTGGGGTGGAGCCAGGAGACATTGGGGCAGAGCCAGGAACAAGGGTGTGACAAGCATAATTGAATTCCAAGGGAGTTCTGGCCTTCACATTTAAAGGGACAGCACACCTTTTTAAATGTCTTCCTTCCATAGGAAATAATGAAGGATAGGGGCACCTTCTTTTGGCACTCATAGAATTGGTGCCTCTACCTCAAAAAACAGCTCCCTCAGAGCCCCCGAAACCTCCAGATCAATTCCCCAATATACCCTATGAGAATCGATCTCCACATAGGGAATGAAGTGCTCAGCATGCGTTTCCCTTCCTCCCCCCCCACCCCCGTTTCTGGCGACTCTGAAGTGAGGGATTGGCATCTCTACTCACAAGTTGCTGCCAACTTCTTCAAAGTAACACAGACGCACCATCCCAAGAGGAAGCCTTTCCAATCGGAGCTTGAAGCCTCTGGAGGAGGAAAAGCACATGGTCCTCTGGGGGCAGGGCTTCCCCCTGCCGGCCAGCTGACTGGGGGCGGGAAGGAGCCTGGAAAAGTGGAAGAACCCCCGCTGGGACCTGGGGATCGGCAAGCCTATGGCTGCCGCAGATTGCCCCTGGAGGCAGGGCCAGCCACAAAATGGCTGCTGCAGCTTAGCTTCAGTCACGCAGTCCTTCTGCTGTGGTGACAGCTGCTGCCAAAACAACATGTTTAAAAATAAATCTGCATGGCCTATCAAATCTCCAGTAGCCAATCAAAAGCTTTCTGGGCGAAAGCCTCACATTTCTTTAAAAAAAATTTGGCAGGCACCAAGAAACGTGTCAGCAAGCACCATGGCTCCCCCAGGCACCACACTGGGGATCCTTGTATTAAACCAAAAGGTTAGCATAACCTGATTCCAACAGTGGGTAGCCTAGTGGCTTCCAGGAAGTTCCGAAGCCAAAACCCCTAAAACCTTCTGCAGTCTTTTATCCCTCAAAAATGGGTGTTCATAGGATACTGCACTCAAACGTAGGGGTCCCCCATGTATTGAACACAGCTGAAACAAACATACAGGATCGCACCAAGGATCTTTCTAGTCCAGCATCTGTTTCTAACAGGGTTCCAAGGAAGATAGCCATCCCCATGTTAATTTATGATCAGTTTCTATAATTAGGGATGCAGTGCCTCTGAACACAGACGTTCCTCTTGGCTATCATAGACTAATAGCCACTAATCTACTCACCTCCATGAATTTGTCTAATCATTTGTAAGAATGTATGAATTTCCTTGATGGAGTAGACCAGGGATGACCAAACTGTGGCTCGGGAGCACATGTGGCTCTTTCAAACATATTTTATGGCTCTCAAAGCCCCCACAGCCCAGTCAGCTGGCTTGGAAAAGGCATTTCTTTCTTTAAATCTTTTCTCCAAGCCAAGACAGCTAGCCGCTTGGAGAATGCATTTAAAGTTAAAGTTGCTTTCTTTTCACCTATCCCTCCCTCCTCTCCCCATCTATTTTCCTTCCTTCCTTCCTTCCTTCCTTCCTTCCTTCCTTCCTTCCTTCCTTCCTTCCTTCCTTCCTTCCTTCCTCCCTCCCTCCCTCCCTCCCTCCCTCCCAGCTTGCAGCTGTCAGATATCTGACATTCATTTCTTGTGGCTCTCAAACATCTGACATTTATTCTGTGTGGCTCTTACATTAAGCACGTTTGGCCACCCCAGGACTAGACCAAGGATCTCTCTAGTCCAGGATCCTGCATCAAACAGGGAGCAACCAGATACCTCTAGGAAACCTACAGGCAGGACAGGAACAAAACAGCCTTCAAGCCTATTGTTTGGCCAGTTCATCAGGTCTTCCGAGGAACACTCCTCTAAATGGAGATTGTGGCCAAAAACTCTGAATTGGCTAGTCCTCCATGAATTCAGCCATCCCTCTCCTCTTCATTTTTCAAACCCTATAAGCTTGTGGCCGTCAAATGCCTTGTAGTAGCCATCTTCAGCTAAGAAATTGTGCTCTGTGCTTTAGGGTTGCCAGCCTCCAGGTGGCAGCTGGAGATCTCCTGGGATTACAGCTGCTCTCTAGGCAGCAGAGATCACTTCACCTGGAGAAAATGGCCGCTTTGGAAGGTGGAGTCTGTGGCATTATATCCCACTGAAGTCCCTCCCCTTCCCAAACCCCGCCCTCCTCAGACTCCACCCCCAAAATCTCCCAGTATTTCCCAACCCGGAGCTTGCAACACTGTCCATAATTCTAGCTATCAGTTGTGGTCTCTCCTTGGCAAGGGCAATGCAGATTACTAATTTTTGGAGGTGAAGTCCTTTCTGTTATTCCTTGCAAATAGGTGCTGGGCCTGAGCTCTGTCGCGAGCCTGGCTCACAATCAAACCCAAACAAAACCCACCATTTTCAGAGACCTGCTTGCTGTTCATCGCAAGAGATCAGTATGTATAATTGACTGAAGAGTGTCTCCTCACCCTGTTTCTGTCTTTTCCCCCTCCCAGGATGCCGCTGGACTGAGGAAAGCTGCAGATGACGCGATGGATGATTACCAAGAAGATCAGGAACAGGATCTGGTATGAAACCCAGGTTCTTTCCTCACTCTTGCCATTCTTTCTACAGCTGTAAGGAAGGGAGCGTTCACAAAACACACACATGCGCCAAAACATGTGTTATAAAGCTGTGGGGTTTTTGACTGCTCTCGAAAGATTATGAGGTCGTTCAGAAGATCGGTAATTTCAGCCACACCAGACAGTGAAAGGCCTTTCCCCAACAACTTGCTAGAGATGGTTGAACCAGAAACTTTAGGGACAATCAGGGAACTCCTGCATGTGCTCTCTGCCACAGCCCCGCCCAACTATGCAGCCATCTTGCCGATCCATCTAGCTCAGTCTTGCTTCCTCTAACCAGTTGTGGCTCTCTACGGCTTCAGTCAGGGAAGGGCCATTTTCAAAACCTGCTCCCTGGAATCCTTTTAACTGGGACTGAGTCTCCATCCTCCTCTATGCAACTGGGTGTTCTACTGCAGGTTGGAAAATTCCTGGGGATTTTGAGGTGAAGTTAGGAGAGGGTGGGATTTGGGGCAGGAAGGGACTCAGACGGATAAAATGCCATTGAGTCCACTTTCCAAAGCAGTCGTTTCCTCCAGGGGAGCTGATCTCGCTCGTCTGGATCAGTTGTAATTCTGGGAGATCTCCTGGGCCCACCTGGAGGTTGGCAGCCCCAGTAATAGCTCTCTTCTGGGATGCCCATGTGCTTGGCCACAGCTAGTGCCACTGTGAAGGTGTTGTTCTGCCCTGGCTTCATTACGAAACATGACCTTTCCCGTCCCATACGCCATTCTCTTTTCCCTACAATTATTATGTTTAAGCCACTTAGCATGGCATCTAATAACTATTTAGGCCTCTCTCTCTTTTTGTTATATTTTGGCATTTGGTTAAGAAGTGGGAGGGGAGGGGAAGAGAAGGGAAGGGAAGGGAAGCGCTTTTTGTTCTTTCAAGCCACCCTTCTGTCCTTGGTTGAACCCTTTCAGTGTCTTTGCATCTCCCGAGATGTTCAGAGGCAAATTATATCCGTCTCGGAGCGCCCGAGGGGACTTTGACTGCCAGCCGGGCACGGAGCTGCCCGTTTGAACAGCCTGCGGGGCCCTGTTGAGTGCTGACAGCAGCCTGCTTGTGCCATTTTTTAAAACAAGAATTTGTGCTTCCCCCGCGTAGTGGGAAGCAGCTGATAAGACTGCACGGGCAGTAAAGGAATTTCAGTCCCCCCCCCCAATACACACTCTGCTGTTGCAGTAATAGAACAGGAAGATAGTAAAAGATCATCCAGTTAAATCACAGTATCCTTTTCTGCAAGGCAAGGCTCAAAGTTGCAGCATTTGGGTGCCGGATGTGAGGTTGCCAACTCCAGGTTCAGAAATTCCTGGAGATTTGATGGTGGAACCCGGGAGAGTGGGGTTTAGGGAGGCGAGAGACTTTGGCAGGGCATCATGCCACGCAGTCCACCTTTCAAAGCTGCCTTTTTTTCCCCCTCCGGGAGAAGTGGCACACATATTTTTACATAAATAAGTAGTTTACATAGTGTAGAGATCCACTGTGATCCCAAGAGATCTCCAGCCCCCCCCCCCCAGAGGTTAGATAATTCAAAAGATACAGTGTATGAAACAGCAAAAGAACAAAACACTGTATATAGTGCGCAAAAGAGAGAGCCAGTTTGGTGTAGTGGTGAAGTGTGCGGACTCTTATCTGGAAGAACCGGGTTTGATTCCCTACTCCTCCACTTGCACCTGCTAGCATGGTCTTGGGTCAGCCAGAGCTCTGGCAGAGGTTGTCCTTGAAAGGGCAGCTGCTGGGAGAGCCCTCTCCAGCCCCACCCACCTCACAGGGTGTCTGTTGTGGGGGAGGAAGGTAAAGGAGATTGTAAGCCACTCTGAGACTCTTCGGGGTGGAGGGCGGGATATAAATCCAATATCTTCTTCTTCTTCTTCGAAAGGGATTTAAGCGTCTGAAAAATTATCAAAATAAAGATAAATATGCGTTAAAAAGTCCTGTTCTACCGAAATCACACACATATAGTGAATTAACAGACCAAAAGCATTCATAAATAGAAGTATATCAATTCAAAGAAAAGGTCAAGACGGTAAAAATACGTGATTTTGGTTGAAATCGGGGGGGCGGGGTGAGATATTTGGCTGTGTGAGAATACATATCCATGCAATGCAGCTGATGGCACTGTACTGTTCTGTGTCAGTGTGCGGAAAGTAACCTACTGAATGAATGATGTCATTTCCAGTGGCATCAGGGGGTGTGGCCTAATATGCAAATGAGTCCCCGCTGGGCTTTTTCTACAAAAAAAAGCCCTATCTGTACAGTACAGATATAGTTGACCATTGAAGAAGGCCGATTTGGGCCAAAATACATCAGGTCACAATAGTTCCTCTTTGTATACATTGTACTTTTACACTGTGATGCGGCTGTAACTGGACCCATAAATGTTTTTAACCAGGGCTTTTTTCTGTAGAAAAAAACCCAGCAGGAGCACATTTGCATATTAGGCCACACCCCATGACATCACCATTGTTTCACACAGGATTTTTTTTTAAGAAAAGGCCCAGCAGGAACTCATTTGCATATTAGGCCAAACCCCCGATGCCAGGCCAGCCAGAACTGTGTTCCTGTTCGTTCCTGCTCAGAAAAAGCCCTGTTTTTAACCATTTCATCATAAATGCATGTATTTCTGATAATATTTAGGTTTTACATGTAGTTTTTAAAAATTGGCCCTACGTTGCTTTGCAGCTAACCTTTTTGGTTCTTGATTCAATTCTTTTGGGTGAAGTCCCCCCCCCCCCTTTCTCTTTCTTCCTTGAAGATTCTGGGAGCACAGCAAGCCTTGCTGGGAAACATCAAAATTTAACAGGCCTGTAAGTGCCTTTGGGGGTTGGTCACCTGCCACTGGTCCAGCGGGGTATGCTTTTTGGAAAGTAGGTCAGGCCGCTGTCTCTGCTCATTACTTGGGTGGAATAATTGGGTTGGAAGGGACATGGTTGTCCAGCAACAGGGAAGAGGCTGGTTGGGGTGTTTAAAAAGCCCAGGAGCAAACCACGCCAAGCCAGCCCCACAGAGCTGATAGGCTCAGACCTACTCAGCTTTGCCACCTATGCAGCTTTGCCACCTGTGCTTGCCAACTTCCAGGGAGGACCTGGAGATCTCCTGGAATTACAGTTGACCTCCAGATTACAGAGATCAGTTCCCCTGGGGAAAAACAGCTGTTCTGGAAGGTGAGCTCTGGGGTGTTACACCTCTCTGAAGTTCCTCCCCTCCCTAGGCTCCACCCACAACATCTCCAGGAATTTCCCAAACCAGAGTTGGCAACCAGAGGCAAAATCTGAGCCAAGCAACTTCCTGTGGGGCTACCAGCCCTGCTGGGGTCTACTCAACTTGGCTTGTGTCTGCCTGCCAGTGGCCCTCTAGGGCGGTAGCCTGTAGGAACTGCCATCCTGTGGCAGTGAGTTCCGCAGGTGAATTGTGCAAAGGAGTCCTTCCTTCTGTCTGTTCTGAATCGAGTGTCCATCCGCCTCAATAGCGGTTAAGTGCACGGACTCTAATCTTGGAGAACCGAGTTTGATTCCTTCCACATGAAGCCAGCTTGGTGACCTTGGGTCAGCCACAATTCTCTCGGACCTGTTTTACTCAAGAGCAGTTCTCTCAGGGCTCTCTCAGGGTGTCTGTTGTGGTGTGGGGAAGGGAAGGGAAGGAGATTGTAAGCTGCTCCGAGACTCCAAGCATAGGGTGGGGTATAAATCCGACCTCTTCTTCTCAATGGGTGTCCCCTGATTCTTGAAAGTTACAGGCTTTCCTGGATGAGACATCCGCCTTGGGCCCATTCCAGTCCGGCTTTCGCCTGGGCCATGGGACGGAGACTGTTCTAGTCACTCTCACAGATGACTTAAGACGACACCTGGATCAAGGCAGGTCAGGGCTGCTGATACTTCTTGATCTGTCAGCAGCATTTGACACGGTCGATTACGACCTTATGACCCACCACCTTGCTGTCGCCAGAGTTCAGGGGGTGGCCTTACAATGGTTTTCCTCCTTTCTCTGGGGACGACAAAGGGTGGTGCTTGGCGAGCAGGCTTCCCTGCAGCATCCACTTACATGTGGAGTGCTGCAGGGAGCCATTCCCTCGCCAATATTATTTAACTTCTATATGCGCCCCCTTGCCCAGAATGCCCGAGGTTTTGGGCTAGGTTGCCACCAGTATGCTAATGACACCCAGCTGTATCCGTTGATGAGTGGCGGGCCAGTCGCCACCCCTGACCAGTTGTCCGAGGCATTGGGAGCCGTGGCTGGGTGGTTACAACAGAGCCGGCTGAAGCTGAATCCAGCTAAGATGGAAGTCCTGTACCTGAGCCGGGGTGGGGTGGGTATGGGCATCCAGCTCCCAGCTTTGGACGGTGCCACATTGGTGCCAGCCGAAAAGGTGAGGAGCTTGGGAGTGACCTTGGATGCCTCCCTTTCCATGGAGGCCCAGATCACGATGGTTGCCAGGTCCGCCTTTTGTTATCTTCAGCAGGTCAGGCAGCTAGCACCATATCTATCCCCCCAGGACCTGGCTACAGTGATCCATGTGATGGTCACTTCCAGACTAGACTACTGTAACTCGCTCTATGCTGGCTTATCCTTGAGACTGATCCGGAAACTGCAGCGGGTGCAGAATGTGGCGGCTCGCCTGCTCACTGCACCACCTTTACGGGTGGGCATTCGGCCGGCGCTCCGCAGTCTGCACTGGCTGCCTATCGAGTACTGGATCCGCTTGAAAGTTCTAGTGCCAACATTTAAAGCCTTATGCGGCCTGGGACCAACATATCTGCGGGACCGTCTCTTTCCATATATGCCCAGGAGGTCGTTACGTTCGGCCTCCCAACATCTGTTGGCCGTCCCCGGCCCAAAAGACGCCCGCCTCGCCTCAACTAGGGCCAGGGCTTTTTCAGTCCTGGCCCCAACCCGGTGGAATCAACTTCCTATTGAGATCCGGGCCCTACCTGGCTTATTAGCCTTCCGTAGGGCCTGTAAAACGGAGCTGTTCCGCCAGGCTTTTGGCTGAGGCTGTGGGAGTCTATTCTTGATCTGGTTGGCCTCCCCAGCCAGCACTGTCATCTGCGCTAGGAATTGAAACTGCCATCCTCATGAGATATCATGATGTGGGATGGCTAGGCTGGGCAATATGTGATGTCACGGTCATCTGAGTGCTGTTGAGTTGTCTGTTTATAAAATGTTTTTTATTGTATTTTATTGTTTTATTATAT
The DNA here is from genome assembly GCF_032191835.1 of Heteronotia binoei. NCBI lineage: Eukaryota > Metazoa > Chordata > Lepidosauria > Squamata > Gekkonidae > Heteronotia > Heteronotia binoei. The sequence goes on along the minus strand of NC_083240.1, from coordinate 11,153,723 downwards.
GTTGTACTCCGTCCTCAGACCTACAGGGAATGGGGGGAATAGAAATTTACTAAAATAAATAAATAACTAAAATAAGAGAAAAGGTTCTCTCCATTTTTTCCCTGCTGCACTTACTTAATTTTGTAAAGGTCTCTCATGTCCCCCCTCGCCCTTACTGCCTTTTCCTAAAGTGAAAAACGCCAGACTCTTGAGTTTTTCCTGGCAGGGATGGTGCTCCAGCTCTGTGATCAGGGGCCCGACACTTTCTTCCTCCAGGCAGCAGCTGCAGCGGTCTCAGCAGGAGGGCCTCCTTGCCTGACCTGCAGAACTCCTGCTTCCAGCCAGAGAGCCCCAGCAGCTGCTCACGCCCTCAGACTCTTGATGTAGCACAGGAAAGGAGCTTTTCAGAGACAGGCCACTGTGGTCCCATCACTATTTCCAGTAGGGGATCTGTTCCAACTTCTGAACAGGTGTCTGATTGAAAATTAATTTAAAGTTATTTTTATAGATGGATGGATGCAGGGCTTTTTTTTAGCAGGAACTCCTTTGCATATTAGGCCGCACCGCCTTGATGCAGCCAATCCTCCCAGAGCTCACAGTAGGCCCTGTATGAAGAGCCCTGTAAGCTCTTGAAGGATTGGCTGCATCACGGGTGTGTGGCCTAATATGCAAAGGAGTTCCTGCTACAAAAAAAGCCATGGATGGATGGATGGATGGATGGATGGATGGATGGATGGATGGATGGATGGATAGATAGATAGATAGATAGATAGATAGATAGATAGATAGATAGATAGATAGATAGATAGATAGATAGATAGATAGATAGATAGATAGATAGATAGATAGATAGATAATGGAATATAGCAGGGGTGGCCAACGGTAGCTCTCCAGATGTTTTTTGCCTACAACTCCCATCAGCCCCAGCCATTGGCCATGCTGGCTGGGGCTGTTGGGAGTTGTAGGCAAAAAAAACCATCTGGAGAGCTACCGTTGGCCACCCCTGGAATACAGTACCCTGAGAGTGCTGAAACAACTTAATTACAAATATAATGCTCTCCTTTTAGAAGACTGATTCTTCAAAAGATTTGAAGGCAGATTTGCTGGTTCACAATTAATTAATTGATTTTAAAAAAACCTAGGACTGTGCCATACTCAGTATTTAAGATCGATCGATTGATCTCATTAAAACGACATGCTGAACAGCAGTGTAAAAAAGGAGAGGGAAAGTAAATTTTAATTTTGTTTCTATTTTAAGGATTCGTATGTCCCACTTTCAGATTATCTGAAAGCCAAACACCTGATACAAAATGTGTTTCTTCATTTCATATATACCCCTCCTTTCTCACCAGGGAACACCCAAAGAGCCAGTTTGGTGTAGTGGTTAAGTGTGCGGACTCTTATCTGGGAGAACCGGGTTTGATTCCCCACTCCTCCACTTGCACCTGCTAGCATGGCCTTGGGGCAGCCATAGCTCTGGCAGAGGTTGTCCTTGAAAGGGCAGCTGCTGTGAGAGCCCTCTCAGCCCCACCTATCTCACAGGGTGTCTGTTGTGGGGAGGGGAAGGTAAAGGAGATTGTGAGCCGCTCTGAGACTCTGCGATTCAGAGTATAGGGCGGGATATAAATCCAATATCATCTTCTTCAAAGAGGCTGCCATCAATCTCCTTGCCTTCAGTTTATCCTCACAACACCCCTGTGTTGTGAGGGCTGTGATTGGGAGACTGGCCCAAGGTCACCCAGCAAGCTTCCATTGGCAGAGCGAGGATTCAAACCTGGGTCTCCCAAATCCTGGTTCAACACTCCATATCGCTACACCACACTGGCTGATGGGTGCTGGAGTCCATAGCCATGGAACTCTGACATCCTAGAAAATACACCACAGTTGAGGACAGCGATGGTCCTCCATCGCGTCCGGCACTCCTATTCCTTTCCCTGCCCCCCCCCCTCTACAAAACAATGACATTTCCAGAAATCTATCACCATCAGACTGGCTTTAGGCTGCTGCGAATTGTACTTTATTATTTTATTTTGGGAATCTCTTTTGTAAGATTTGTAAATTTATTACTGTTGTACACCACTCTGAGCCCTGTTTTCAGGGGAGGGCGACTTAAAAGTCCAATTTAATACATAAATAATTGTATGCGGGATACAGGCCTCGCTCCAGAGAAGATTCTAGCACCCAGGAGAGAAGAAAGGGGTCTTCACAAAGATAAGATGGGAGAGAGACTGCCGGCTGGGCCAAGAAAATAATTGCTTGCATGTAAAAATAGAACAGCCCCGTGGCGCAGAGTGGTAAAGCTGCAGTACTGCAGTCGGAGCCCTCTGCTCATGACCTGAGTTTGATCCCAGTGGAGGCTGGTTCAGGTAGCCGGCTCGAGGTTGACTCAGCCTTCCATCCTTCCAAGGTTGGTAAAATGAGTCCCCAGCTTGCTGGGGGGAAAGTGTAGATGACTGGGGAAGCAGCGGCAAACCACCCCGTAAAAAGTCTGCCGTGAAAACGTTGTGAAAGCAACGTCACCCCAGAGTCGAAAACGACTGGTGCTTGCACAGGGGACTACCTTTACCTTTACCTTTAAAAAGCTGGCTCATCAGGGGGAAGAGGCCTGGCCTAGCCCCCACCACCCTAGTTTTCCAGCTGCAAGGAGTTCTTCTTTTCCACATGTGTGCAGGATGGATAGCGAGCTCTCCAAATCCGCGTGCTGACACTTTCTCTGTTCATCGTTGCTGCATTTCAGTCTCACTTCCTACTTTTCCTGTTTTCTCCACGATGACAGGAGGACCACGGAGGCGAGGTGGAAGACGCTGAAGACCTGGAGCCGGTCCGGGGAGCCAGAGGCCGTGGAGGAGGAGTCGACAGAAAAGATGACTACTACTGAGGATTCTGGCAGCCCAGAGGGGACCTGAGAAGAACCTGGAAGGAAGACCCGGCATGAGGGCTGTGGCAGCGGAACTGGGCTCCTCACTTGAGCCTGCGAGCCCTGAAAGTCAATGCTTCTAGAAGATCACACGGACGATGCAAACACAGACGTCTCTGCGTGTCCAGAGAGCGCGTCCAGGCTGGCGTAGGAGGCAGCTGTCTGAATATAAGACTCTTCCCTCCCCCTTCTCTCCTTCTCTGTGGTTTCTTGAGGGAGGGCTTCAAAAAAAAATCAAGATCCCTCTTTGGATGATTGCTCCCTCCTCCCTGTTTCAGAATTATTATTTTTTTCCAGATTTGAGACATGGGGAGGAGGAGCCAACTTTGTGTGACTCCATCACCCTCGGCCTGCTTGCATTGGCCTATTTCCTGTAGTCCCGGACTCACTCGGCTGCTCTTTAATGCAAGGTCTGTCCATCTTTATATATAAAAACAAATCTTTTGGTACCGAGATCTTGCTACGTTGTTGTCCGTTTTATTATGAATGGAGGGAACAGGGCAAACATTCCCAGTACAGTTGCCAGCCTTCAGGGTGGCGGGTAGAGATCTCCTGGAATCTCCTGGCAGACTTTTTAACGGGTGGTTCGCTATTGCCTTCCCCAGTCCTCTACACTTTCCTCCCGGCAAGCTGGGTACTCATTTTACCGTCCTCGGAAGAATGGAAGGCTGAGTCAACCACGAGGCCGGCTACCTGAACCCAGCTTCTGCAGGGATCAAACTCAGGTCGTGAACAGAGCTTAGGACTGCAATCTGCAAGCTTTACCACTCTATGCCACGGGGCTCTTGCTTAATTCATACAAGTTACCGTATTTTTCGCTCCATAAGACGCACCTGAGCATAAGACGCACCTAGTTTTTAGAGCCGTTTGTGTGAATTTAGAGGCATTTGTGTGAATTTTTTGCAGTATTCGCTCCTTAAGACGCACACACTTTCCCTCCACTTTTTTTGGGGGGGAAAGTGAGTCTTATGGTGCAAAAAATACTGTACTTATTACATTCTATCCCACCTTTCTTCCATCATGCCTGCAGAGTTTCCAGGTGTATCACCCAGACAGTAACCATACCTAGATCTATTTGGCTTCAGCACAGTTGCTGATTGGATGCGCTCTCCAAACAAATCCTGGGACCAGTTGTTCACCCTTATGACTACAGCTTTCTTTGTATATAACTGTCATGGTGGATGCATACCCAGAGCGGGGACATTGAGGTTGTTCAGAAACTCTGCCACAAGCTAGTAAAAATGGTGAGCCTAGTAAATGGTGGCCACAAGCTAGTAAAAATGGTGAGCCTAGTAAATGGTGGCCACAAGCTAGTAAAAATGGTGAGCCTAGTAAGGTTGCCAACCTCCAGGTGCAGGCTGGAGATCTCCAGGGATTACAACTGGTCTTCAGGTAAAAGATCAGTTCTTTTGGTTTTATACCCTGCCCTTCAATACCCAAAGGAGGCTCTGAGACTCTGATTTCAGAGAGAAGGGTGGGATATAAATCTGCCTTCTTCTTTTTCTGTGAGGTAGGTGGGGCTGAGAGAATTCTGAGAGAACTGGGATTGGCCCAATGTTAGTAAAATAGCTTTACATGGAGGACTCCAGATAAGAGTCCACCGCTGTTCACCAATACCTGGAGAAAATGGCCACTGATGGTGGACTCTAAGCCCCCAAACCCCAGCCTTTCTAGACTCCACCCCTAAAATATTCAGCTATTTCCCAAGTTGGAGTTGGCAATTGTAGACCCTGGCCTTTTTTTGAGGAGGATCTTGCTGCTTTGGACATCACATGAACTGGTTAAGCAAACTTGATCTTACTATTTTCTTACCTCGGACCCTTTAGCTTGCATATAGCATCAGTTGCCAACCCCCAGGGTGGGGCCTGGAGATCTCCTGGAATTAAACCAGTCTCCTGACTACAGAGATCAGTTTCCCTGAAGAAAATGTCCTGCTTTGGATAGTGGACCTTATGGCATATACTCCACTGAGTTTCCTCCCCCTCCCCAAACCCTGCTGTCTGTAGGACCCAGCCCCAAATCTCAATGAACTTCACAACCCAAAGTTGGCAACCTTACATTTAGCATTATTGCTGCCTCTTTTTTATATCTTTCCCTTACGCATTCGTTGACAAAAAACTCATTTTCCCAGGAGCTGGATGGTGAGAAATACAAGGCTCTGCTCAGTTGACCAGCCAAAAACAGGCAACTGTAATCATTATGCCAGGCTTGACCAATCCAAAGACTCTGTACTGCCTGCCAATCACAGGGGTCGATGTTTCACATGGCTGTTTCTTTCTGTGCCTATAGAGGGTGCTGTGCACAATAGGGCAAACTCTGAAGGCCCATCCTGCTGCTCTGGCCATGTGCTTGAGCAGCCTAGAAGCCTGAAAGATGGCCGTGGCCTGCAAAAGGCATTAACACCGCCACCGCTGCGCTCTGTGCTCCTTTTCTTTTTGAACTTGATTTAATGGCACGCCGCTCCCTGGCTGTTTGCTATAAATAGCTCATGCCAAACAGATTATGCGGGAGCTAATTCATCTGCCCGGCCACGTAGCAGTCAAGCGACATCCCCCGGTTCAAGCCCTTTCACCAGCCAGCGTTTTGATCAAAGCCGAAACGGTCTGGTTCTTGACGTGACGGTTGCCTCTCGAAGCCTCTGCTGAGGAATGAGTAATGGAGATGAATTTTCCGCTTCAGCCTTCGGCACCATCCCTTCCTCTCCGCCAATCTCCTGCACCCAGCGATTCCTGATATCTAATCTATTGTCCTGAGCCTAACCACCGGAATGGCAGAAATCCCCACCGGAGAGGTCTGAGGTTAGGGCTCGTGCCGGTTGGCATGTTATCTGAGCAGGAATTGGTAAATTCGAAGGGATGCTTGGCTAGGCTCCCGCGTCAGCAATGCTGAATCTTTCTATAGGTGACGACAGCTAGGGGAAGAACTACAGACATTTGACTCGCATGATTTCAGAGGTGTTTCAAAGGTGTCTAATGTAATCTGATCACTTACATTTCTGCTTTCTGGCTTCCCAAAGTCTCTGGGAAAAGCAGGCTTCTGAAATCCCAAGCACCGTGCCATGTTTTGTACATGCATACTCTTTGTGTGACGATTGCCACAGGTGTGTGATGATACAGGTGTGCTGAATGCAGATAGAAATTGTGTCAGGAACAGACCGGTTCTCAGCCCTGTAATTTAGCGTGTGTATTAAGTGCTGGCAAAAAGAGCAAAAATGCTGTGCGAGAAGCTCCCCTTTAGTATATAAAGATACACCTGGCATGGAAATTCTGCACTCCCCTCTAAGAAGAAGAAAAAGAAAGATGAAGACAACAAAGACAACATTGGATTTGTATCCCATCCTCCGCTCTGAATCTCAGAGTCTCAGAGTGGTTCACAATCTCCTTTACCTTCCTGCTCCACAACAAACACCCTGTGAGGTAGGTGGGGCTGAGAGAGCTCTCCCAGAAGCTGCCCTTTCAAGGACATCTGCCAGAGCTATGGCTGACCCAAGACCCTTCCAGCAGCTGCAAGTGGAGGAGTGGGGAATCAAACCTGGTTCTCCCAGATAAAAGTCCGCACACTTAACCACTACACCAAACTAGCTCTCGAGTGTTCTCAAATGACCCTTCCTGGCCTGTTTAGGTTGGTGCAGAAGGTCCGTGTAGACAGTCCCCAATATCTCCAGTGAAAAGCACGAGAGTAGGCATTGTGAAAGACTTTGACCCTAGAGAGTCCATAGGCAAAACTGACCTTGACAGACACACAACCACACGGAAGCTGCCTTCTACTGAATTAGACCTCTGATCCGCCAAAGTTGGTATTGTGTACTCCAACTGTTAGTGGCCGCCCAGGGTCCCAGACTGAGGTCTTTCACATCACTTGCTACATGATCTTTTTAACTTGAAATGCCGGGGATTGAACCTAGAATCTTCTGCATATGAAGCAGAAGCATACGAAGCAGCGGTTTTCTCACAGCCCCTCCCTGACTCTGTAGAAGGCAGCTTTGTGTGTCCATGTGAGCCGTCCTCAAACCACGTGCCAACGTATCTCATTTTGGTGGAGATGGTTTGTGGTGCCCACAGTAAACCTTGATCTGACATCCCCCAGGATGACAGTTCAAGATGGGCCGTGGCTTAAGCCCCCCCTTCAGGTTTCTCTTGAGTCATCTCCTGAGGCACAATTTTGAAAACTGAGGGGATTAGATAGATCCAAAGAGGATAAGTCTATCAATAGCTACTAGGGACCAGTAGGCTCCTGTGTGAGGTCAGATGCTGGACTAGATGGACCACTGATCTGATGAGAGCTGCCAAGTCCAATTCAAGAAATATTCAAGGATATTTGGGGTGGAGCCAGGAGACTTTGGGGGTGGAGCCAGGAGCTAGGTTGCAACAAGCATAAATGAACTCCAAAGGGAGTTCTGGCCATCACATTTAAAGGGACAGCACACCTTTTAAATGCCTTTCCCTCCATTGGAAATAATGAAGGATAGGGGCACCTTCTTTTGGGGCTCATAGAATCGGACCCCCTGGTCCAATCCTTTTTTTTTTTAACTTGGAAGGTATTTTGAGGAGAGGTACTGGATGCTATGCTGCAAATGTGGCTCCTCTACCTTAAAATACAGTCCCCCCAGAGCCCCAGATAACCGTGGATCAATTCTCCATTATACCCTATGGGAATCAGTCCCCATGGGGATTAATGGAGTGCCCAGCAGACATTTCCCTCCCTCCTTCCCGCTTTCTGATGACCCTGAGGTGGGAGGAGGGCCTCCAAACTGGGGGATCCCCTGCCCCCACCTGGGGATTGGCAACCCTAGATCTGATCCAGCAGGGCTTTTCTGATGTTCTAATGAAGGCCTCAGCCTCTATGCCCCATTATTGGCTATTCAGAGGAACTGATTGGCCACTGTGTGAGACGGGATGCTGGTCTAGAGGGACTACTGGTCTGATCCAGCGGGGCTCTTCCGATGTTCTCCTTGCTATTTTCCTTTGCCAGGTCTGCCAATTACTCTCTGTTTGTCAGCCTTCATGGTGAGCTGTCCCCGTTTAAAATATCAGCTGCATCATCCTTTCTAAAAATGGGATGGAACCCGAGCTGTAATCTAATTAGCTGTCTTTTACCCAGAGGAGGAAAAACCAAAAAGCAATAACAATATGGGGTTTATTTTCCCTGAGCTTTCTTGGCAGGCTTCCCCCCCCCCCCCAAAAAAAGCATGTGACCAGTGAGCAACTTTGAACAGAGGGCAGGCTTGTTCTTTGGGAATCTGATGAAAGAGCTTTTGTAGAAACAAATGAAACTTTTCAGAGGTGTGAAATTTTGGAACAGCCCTCCTGGAAAGACTTTTTTGGGGGAAAGTAGGGATAGAAAACCTCTATTAATTGCATTTTATCCATCCATCAAATCATTATTTACTTCCTTTATGCCCCAGATTTCTCCCAAATGGGGACCCAAAGTGGCCAAAATCAGTCTCCTCACCTTCATTTTATCCTCACAACAACCCTATGAGGTAGGTTAGGCTGAGAGTGTGTGATTGGCCCAAGGTCACCCAGCGAGCTTTCGTGGTAGAGTGGAGATTCAATCCTGGGTCTTTGGCACTCTTAACCAATACATACCACGTTGGCATTTGTTCCTCTTAGAAAATGCAGCAGCTAAAAAGGCAAATTAGGGGTGCGGTCACACCATTAAATCCATCTGCAACACGCCTGTATTATAATCCGCACAACCAATTTTCCGATCAGACAACAGCCAGGCTCCCATTCTATCCCATGTGGGTCCCGTCGCTGGTCGATCAGATTGCTCTACCGGACCTCGTTTCATGAGATGTCAATCTGCATTAGCGCAGGCGCAGTGATGCCCGCTATCTGAGCGTGTCGCTTTTAAATGGGTCAGATCACTAAAGTTTTGCTAGTCCGTTGGCACTACTTTTCCAGCACGAGCACTACGCGTGCAGAAAAGAACCCAGGAATTCAAATCAGTTCACATCTAGTTCACATCTACTTTCAAAAGTGATTTTTGTTTCCGGACATAAGGGTGGGTAAACGATTTATCGAGCCAACATTTGCTTGCTCATTCACTGGCGCAGTGATATCACTTGCAGGGGCTTTGGGAGGGAAGCGGTGGTGCGCTTCCGACGAGTCGCCAACGATGGAGCGTTCAAACAGAGAAACTCCGCTCAGGAACCGTCAGAAGGATTTTGTTCCTGATTTAAAGCAGTATCAAATTAGTCCGCGCCCCAGTCGTCTCAACGCGGGACTCGAACGAGCTAACCACCATTCGCAGATGCTGACTTTTGGACAACCGCTTAAAATCCGACATGCTTCCGGACTCCATTCATGCTCGTAGCGGGATTTTATGAATGTCTGACCTCACCCTAGAGGAGCCAGTTTGGTGTTGTGGTTAAGTGTGTGGACTCTTATCTGGGACAACCAGGTTTGATTCCCCACTCCTCCACTTGCAGCTGCTGGAATGACCTTGGGTCAGTCATAGCTATCGCAGGAGTTGTCCTTGAAAGGGCAGCTGCTGGGAGAGCTCTCTCAGCCTCACCCACCTCACAGGGTGTCTGTTGTGGGGGAAGAAGATATAGGAGATTGTGAGCCGCTCTGAGTCTCTGATTCAGAGAGAAGGGTGGGGTATAAATCTGCAGCCTTCTTCAAATGCGATTTTGGGCTGTATCAACAGAAGTGTTAGCCAGGTCACGCAAAGTGAAGCCATCGCTTTACTCTGCTCTGGTAAAACCCCACCTAGAGTATATTGGGCACCAGAATTTAAGAAGGATATAGATGAGCTGTCATAGAGAGGGCTGTCATAGAGAGGATGGTATGGAATTGTTTTCTGTTGCCCCAGAAGGTAGGACCAGAACCAATGGGTTGAAATTAAATCAAGAGTTTCTAGCTCAACATTAGGAAGAACTTCCTGACAGAGCAGTTCCTCGGTGGAACAGGCTTCCTCAGGAGGTGGTGGGCTCTCCTTCCTTGGAGGTTTTTAAAGAGAGAAGGAGAAGAAGAAGAAGAAGAAGAAGAAGAAGAAGAAGAAGAAGAAGAAGAAGAAGAAGAAGAAGAAGAAGAAGAAGAAGAAGAAGAAGAAGAAGAAGAAGAAGAAGAAGAAGAAGAAGAAGAAGAAGATGATGATGAAGATGATGATGATGATGATGATGATTATGATATTGGATTTATCCCGCCCTCCACTCCGAAGAGTCTCAGAGCGGCTCACAATCTCCTTGACCTTCCCCCCCCACAACAGGCACCCTGTGAGGTAGATGAAGATATTGGATTTATATCCCGCCCTCCACTCCGAAGAGTCTGAGAGCGGCTCACAATCTCCTTTACCTTCCTCCCCCACAACAGACACCTTGTGAGGTGGGTGGGGCTGAGAGGGCTCTCCCAGCAGCTGCCCTTTCAAGGACAACCTCTGCCAGAGCTGTGGCTGACCCAAGGCCATTCCAGCAGGTGCAAGTGGAGGAGTGGGGAATCAAACCCAGTTCTCCCAGATAAGAGTCTGCACACTTAACCACTACACCAAACTGGCTCTCCAGTTTGACAGCAATGACAGCAGTTTGACAGCATCTGACAGCAATGATGATCCTGTGAATTTAGGGAGAGGTATTTGTGAGTTTCCTGCATTGTGCAGGGGGTTTAGATGACCCTGGAGATCCCTTTCAACTCTAGGATTCTAAGCTGGAATGTGTCCAAAGGAGGGCAACAAAGATGGTGAGGGGTCTGGAGACCAAGGCCTATAAGGAAAGGCAGAAGGAGCTGGGGATGTTTAGCCCGGAGAGGAGATGACTGAGAGGTGATATGATCACCATCTTCAAGTACTTGAAGGGCTGTCTTATAGAGGATGGTGTGAAGTTGTTTTCTGTTGCCCCCAAAGGGTGGACCAGAACCAATGGGTTGAAATTGACTCAAGAGAGTTTCCAACTGTTTTGATCATTGTATATCTATTTTATTATCGAATGTGCAATTTTAACACTCATTAATTTAATTGTTTGTGGGATTTTATGTTGTGAGCCACCCTGAGCCTGCTTTGGTGGGGAGGCGGGATATAAATCAAATCAAATAAATAAACTAAATATTAGGAAGAACTTCCTGACCATTAGAGCGGTTCCTCAATGGAGCAGCCTTCCTTGGGTGGTGGTGGGCTCTCCTTCCTTGGAGGTTTTTCAACAGAGGCTAGATGGTCATCTGACAGCAATGCGGATCCTGTGACTTTAGGGGGAGGCATTTGTGAATCTCCTGCATCGTGCAGGGGGTTAGACCAGATGAACCTGGAGATCCCTTCCCACTCTAGGATTCTATGAAAAGCAAAATGGAATGGAAACACCCTGAATGCCTTTTTTCCATACCTTTATCCTGTTGCCCTGGCTTGTATGGTTCGAGAGTTTAAGCCGGTCAAGGTAAGTAGGAGGACGGCAGAAAGAGGAAGCTGCATGGAACCGACATCTCAGTTTTCCGACCAAGAAAAGCCAAATTTCATAAAAGAAAAGCGGAGCTGAGGGGGAAATGAAACACATCTAAGTTTTAATGTAATGACCAAAAATGATGCCAGGTGCGGGGGGGGGGGGGGGGGGGGGCGGCAGGAATATTGCAACGGCAAACCTTTGGAAACGAGGGAGAAAAGACTCCTCTGTCATTTTGTCTCCAGTATGTATTCCTGGATCACCCAGGCTAGCCTGTACTCATCAGATCTTGGAAGCTGAGCAGGCAGGGCCAGCCCTTGACTGTCTGGCTAACTTCTGGTGTGCCCCCCCCCCCCGCACCAGTAACATCCCCGAGTCACATGGGGGCACCCAATTTGTCTCCCCTAGAAGGCTGGCACCCTAGGCCCTAGTTTGCCTCACGGCAGGTAAAATACTACTGAAAAACAATGAGTCCTTATATATGATTTATCCTATATACAACTTCAAACCAGTGTATACAAGTATCAATTTCTAATTTACTTCCCTCCAGAATTTTTTTTTTACAAATTATTAACAAACCGTTAGTTCCAATATGAACATATGAAGCTGCCTTATACTGAATCAGACCCTCGGTCCATCAAAGTCAATATTGTCTGCTCAGACTAGCAGCGGCTCTCCAGGGTCTCGAGCTGAGGTTTTTCACACCTACTCGCCTGGACCCTTTTTAGTTGGAGATGCCGGGGATTGAACCTGGGACCTTCTGCTTACCAAGCAGATGCTGTACCACTGAGCCACTGTCCAATAGAGGGATTGTCAGAAATCCTTCCTCCAGTAAACAAAGTTTGTCATGCAGTCCATCACTTCTCGTGAAATTCTTTCAAATGGAGGGGCCAGGAAATCCTTGCAGCCTTCATCAGACGTCTCCTCTGGATTTCAAGACATTTCAATACTGATCTTCAGTGAATCGGGCTGTTAAAATGGAACCCGATTTCAATAATTTCTCATGCAAAGTTTAAAGCTAAAACAGAATCATTGGGTTCTATTGGAAAACATTGGAACTAAACGTCACTCGTTAATAATTTGTAAATTTTTCTGGAGGGAAGAAATTGGAAATGGATGGCGATATTTTTAAAGAAAATAATAAGCCTATTATATCTGTATACACTGGTTTAAAGTTGTATATAAGATAAATCATATATAAGGATTGAAGTATACATTGTTTTTCAGTGGTATTCTATCTGCTTTCACTTTACACCAAAACCCCTTCTCCTGTGGTATTTACAAATAGTTTGCCTTGTGGCAGGGTTTGCCTGTAAGCAGGGTTGGCCCTAGCTAGTATTTGGATGGGAGACTCCCAAGGAATATGAGTGTCATGATGCAGAAGCAGGCAATGGCAAACTGCCCCTAACCTCTGTTGCCTTGTGAACTGCATGGGGTCGCCGTAATAGATCTGGGTGGGCAGGAGTGTTGGTCTGAAAAAGGACAGATTTTGAGTCCAGTGCCACCTTCAGTGGCACCTTCAAGACCAACAAAAGCTTATTCAAGGGACGCGCTTTTGTGCGCACACACGCTTCTTCAGGCGATGTTCTTCACGTGATGTCCAGTTTTGAAGAAGCGTGTGCGCACACGGAAGCGCATCCCTTGAACACACTTTCGTTGGCCTTCGAGGTGCCACTGGACTCCAAAATCTGTTCCACCACCACCAAGTTAATGTCCATCACTACATCTGGTGGCAGGGAATTCTGAGAGTCAATCATTTCTTCTTCTGCTTATGGTGAAGCCACAGCTTGTCAATTTCAGTGGCTGCCCGCCCCCCAAAGTTCTGAGGCTGCTATAAAGTGATTGTGCACCTCTGCCATTTAACTTGCCTTTGGGAGAAATATATTAATCCTTTAGGGTTCCTCCCATCATCTGTGAACTCAGACCCGCCCCAATTAAACCCTTTGCCGTTTATTGATCCCCTCCCCACCACCTCCACCCTCCAATGAAGACTAAGTGTGTGTTATCCAATGTTCTATAGAGGTGGCCTAACTGTGGTTTGGGTGCCACATGAGGCTTTTTCACATATATTGTGTGCCTCTCAAAGCTCCTACCACCCTATCAACCAGCCTGAAGAAGGCATTTCTCTCTTTAAATCACTTCTCCAAGCCAAGCCAGTCAGTAGCTTGGAGAATGCATTTAAGAAGAAGATGATATTGGATTTATATCCCGCCCTTCACTCCGAAGAGTCTCAGAGCGGCTCACAATCTCCTTTACCTTCCTCCCCCACAACAGACACCCTGTGAAGTAGGTGGGGCTGATAGAGCATTTACAGCAGCTGCCCTTTCAAGGACAACCTCTGCCAGAGCTATGGCTGACCCAAGGCCATGCTAGCAGGTGCAAGTGGAGGAGTGGGGAATCAAACCCGGTTCTCCCAGATAAGACTTCGCACACTTAACCACTACACCAAACTGGCTCTCCAGTTTAAAGTTGCTTTCTTTCCACTTATCCCTCCCTCTTCTCCCCATCTATTTCCCTTCCTTCCGCTCTCAAACATCTGATGTTTATTCTATGTGGCTCTTTCATTAAGCAAGTTTGGTTCTATATGCAAACGCTACGCTCTGCCCTAGAGCAAGGGTCCCTCTTCGGAGCAAATGGTAGCGAAAACGGGGCCCTTGGTTTGACCTCAACTGTCTACTGTATTTCATTAGACAAACTACGTTCTAAATTTGGCTTCGTTTGCAGCCAGGAAGGCCCTGTGTCCCCGGCAATATTTTATTAGCGTCCGTTATTGCAAAAGTGCTCAGTGTTCCTGGGGCGGGCAGGTCTTGAAGAGCAGCCAAGTGCTTAATGGAACAAAAGGGCTGCTATATATCAAAACCGGTGCTCCAAAGAATCAGAGTTACTTTTTTTGGTGTGGGCAATATCATCGTTTTCCCTCCTCAGTTGTCTTTTTTCCTTTTTTTAATGTGTGCTGAAAGCCACTGGGAAAGAGAAAGGAAGCCATAGCAGGGCAGACCCAGAAAGGTAACGTGCCAAAATATCTGAGTCACTTTATTGCACAGAGGATCAAATGCCAATAATAGGAGAGCAGTATTTCCTCTAAGCTGTGGTGTCTTGCGAGCAAAAATCCTACTTCATGCTCTATTGGTTGCTGCATAAATGAGTGTGCTCTGGGGTCTTTTCACCTGAGCTAAAACAAAAATGCGTGAGCCGGAGGCTAAAAGAACTGTGAGCTAGCTCACACTAACTCAGCTTAGATCAGGGGTGTCGAACTCATTTGTTATGAGGGCTGGATCTGACATAAATGAGACCTTGTTGGGCCGAACCATTTCAGGCTGGGCCATGCGTGTACTTATTTAAGGTTATGTAGCAGAGATGTAAGAGCCCCGTGGCGCAGAGCGGTAAAGCTGCAGTATCGCAGGCCTAAGTTCTGCTCACAACCTGAGTTCAATCCCGGCACAAGCTGGGTTCAGGTAGCCGGCTCGAGGTTGACTCAGCCTTCCATCCTTCCGAGGTCGGTAAAATGAGTATTCAGCTTGCTGGGGGGAAAGTATAGATGACTGGGAAAGACAATGGCAAACCACCCCATAAAAAGTCTGCCGTGAAAACATTGTGAAAGCAATGTCACCCCAGAGTCAGAAACGATTGGTGCTTGCACACCTTTACTTTTTTAGCAGAGATATAAATTTTACAAAGAACACAGACACAAATATATTTTTTTAAAAACTTAAAACATGCTTAAAACATTAGCACTCATTGATCTTTCTTTGTATTTCTCCCATGGGATCCAGGGAGCTGGGTAAAGGAAGCTCTGGCTGTTTCCTTCCTTCCCCAGTGGATGGGGAAGGAGGAGCCTCAGCCAATAGAAGAGAGACTTGACTCAGTAGGTCTACTGTGCAATTGAGAGAGTCTGGCAAAGCAAGCTATTCCTCCCCAAGGGAGGAGCCTCAGCCAATGGAGAAAATCGAGGTTTTGCTCTGTTGCTCCCATGCGATTGAGCAAGCCTGGCAAAGCAAGCTGTGACACAGAAGGAAGCAAGAAAAAAGGAGAAGGAACCAGACGACAGCCAGTTACTTGAGGGCCTGATAGGAGCCCTTCCGGGGCCTGATTTGGCCCCCTAACTAAATGTTTGACACCCCTGGCTTAGAGGGAACACTGTAGGGGAGTCTTGCGTGAGCATCTGGAAGAGCCAGAGGGAATGCCCAGAAGGAGAGTTTCTCCTGCCTTCCAAGGGAAGGCAAAGGGGAGTAGCTTCAGGGAGACTTTTTAGGAGAAGCAACAATCTGCAACAGTCCAAATTTGCGGAATTGCAAAGATGTGGTTTGCAAGAAGCCTTTTCATATCCAGTCATCCTGCATTTGGAGGGTCAGTTGCAAAGTTCAGCCCGGCCTAGAGCCTGCTCTCCTCAGCTCTCAGAAGCTAAGCGGGGGAAGCCCTGGCTGCCTGTCAAGAATTTGGATAGGAAAGCGCTGAAGAATACCAGGGTTGTGATGTGGAGGCAGGAAGTGGCAAACCACCAATGAAGAAGAAGATATTGGATTTATATCCCGCCCTCCACTCCGAAGAGTCTCAGAGCGGCTCACAATCTCCTTTCCCTTCCTCCCCCACAACAGACACCCCGTGAGGTAGATGAAGATATTGGATTTATATCCCGCCCTCCACTCTGAAGAGTCTCAGAGTGGCTCACAATCTCCTTTCCCTTCCTCCCCCACAACAGACACCCTGTGAGGTAGATGAAGATATTGGATTTATATCCCGCCCTCCACTCCGAAGAGTCTCACAGAGGCTCACAATCTCCTTTACCTTCCTCCCCAACAACAGACATCCTGTGAGGTAGATGAAGATATTGGATTTATATCCCGCCCTCCATTCCGAAGAGTCTCAGAGCAGCTCACAATCTCCTTTACCTTCCTCCCCCACAACAGACACCCTGTGAGGTAGATGAAGATATTGGATTTATATCCCGCCCTCCATTCCGAAGAGTCTCAGAGCAGCTCACAATCTCCTTTACCTTCCTCCCCCACAACAGACACCCTGTGAGGTAGATGAAGATATTGGATTTATATCCCGCCCTCCATTCCGAAGAGTCTCAGAGCGGCTCACAATCTCCTTTACCTCCCCCCCACACACAACAGACACCCTGTGAGGTAGATGAAGATATTGGATTTATATCCCACGCTCCACTCTGAAGAGTCTCAGAGTGGCTCACGATCTCCTTTAGCTTCCTCCCCCACAACAGACACCCTGTGAGGTGGGTGGGGCTGAGAGGGCTCTCACAGTAGCTGCCCTTTCAAGGACAACCTCTGCCAGAGCTATGGCTGACCCAAGGCCATGCCAGCAGGTGCAAGTGGAGGAGTGGGGAATCAAACCCGGTTCTTCCAGATAAAAGTCCGCACACTTAACCACTACACCAAACTGGCTCTCCTCTGAGTGTCTCTGACCTTGAAAGCCCTATGAAAGTCTTTGTGGCTGCAGCTTGTAGAGATCACTTACAACCTAAACTACTGCCCGGTCTTAGAAGGAACAGCAGTGTTTCATTTCTGGCAGTCAAACACCCCACCCCATCACCTTAAACATGTAAACATAGAAACAGCCTCTAGACCCAGGCTTTGGCTGGACATTGGGTTGCCAGGTCGAATTCAAGAAATATCTGGGACTTTGGGGGTGGAGCCAGAAGACTTTGGGGGCGGGGCTAGGAAACTTTGGGGGTGGAGTCAGGAGCAAAGGGTGTGACAAGCACGACTGACCTCTGAAGGGAGTTCTGGCCATTACATTTAAAGGGACGGCACACCTTTTAATGCCTTTCCTCCATTTGCAAATAATGTAGGGGCACCTTCTTTGGGGGCTCATAGAATCCATTCTTTTTGAAACTTGGGGGGTGTTTTGAGGAGAGGCATTAGATGCTATGCTGAAAAATTTGGTGCCTCTATCTCAAAAAACAGCTCCCTCAGAGCCCCAGATGCCCACAGATCGACTCTCCATTATACCTCTGTGACCTAAAATTAATTTAAATCTGATCTCCGGACAACAGAGATCAATTCTACTGGAGGGAAGAGCAGCTTCAGAGGATGGACTCTGTGGAATACCATCAACGGGGGTTATTGGCCTTTGTGACCCTGTGGGCACTTTTGGAATTCTAACAGCGTGGTGGGCACCACCACAAAATGGCTGCCGCAGCTTGTCTTCAGTCACCCAGTGAAGCTCCTGCGTTGCGGTGGCAGCTGCTGCCAAAGCCATTTGAAAAAAACTCTGCACAGCCAATCAAATTGCCAATGGTGCAGGGCTTTCTTTGAGTAGGAACGCACAGGAATGCAGATCCGGCCGGCTTGGTGTCAGGGGGTGTGGCCTAAAATGCAAATGAATTCCTCCTGGGCTTTTTCGGCAAAAAAGCCCCATGCAAAACAATGGTGATGTCAGGGGGTGTGGCCAAATATGCAAATGAGTTCTTGCTGGGATTTTCTACCAAAAGAAGCCCTGCAATGGCCCATCATAAACCTTGAAGGGCCAAAGCTCCACCTGATCCCACCCACTTCCTAAAATCTCTTGGTGGGCACCATTTTGGGGACCCTTGCTACGGACGTGGAAGTTCTAGACATCACATAACTGCGGTGCTCCGTCCCCTCCCAACCCCTGCCCCAAATCTCCAGGGATTTCCCAAGCCAGAGCTGGGAACCCCAACAGGCTTGGGAAATTCCTGGAGATTTGGAGAGGGGAGGGGTTTGCGGCCTGACGAGGGAAGGTATGGGGAAGGGAAGAACCTTCATGGACTACAATACCATAAAGTCCGTTCCCCAAACCGGCTGTTTTTTTGGAGGGAAGACTGGAGACCCGGGAGATCCCAGGCCCCACCGGGAGGTTGGCAACCCGCTACCTATACTGGATCTATCCTCGAGGAAAAGAAGAAGAAGAAGAAGATATTGGATTTATATCCCGCCCTCCACTCCGAAGAGTCTCAGAGCGGCTCACAATCTCCTATATCTTCTCCCCCCCACAACAGACACCCTGTGAGGTGGGTGGGGCTGGAGAGGGCTCTCCCAGCAGCTGCCCTTTCAAGGACAACCTCTGCCAGAGCTATGGCTGACCCAAGGCCATGCTAGCAGGTGCAAGTGGAGGAGTGGGGAATCAAACCCGGTTCTCCCAGATAAGAGTCCGCACACTTCACCACTACACCAAACGTGCTCTCCCAGTGGAAGGGATACAAAGAAAGGAAGCCAAATTCTATCTCACGAGAGAGAGGAAGGCGTTCAAGGCACGAGAAGGCGAGGGAGCTCTAGATGGGGGAAGGAAAAGGCGATCCCTCCTATTTTTTTCCCCTCCCCAAATCCATCGCTTGGTCGCCTCCTCTTGGCCGGCGGCAGAGCGAGAGTTAACGCGGCGCCAGGTTCCGCCGGGAGGAGGGCGGCTGGGCGGGCCCGGAGCTTCCCCGGCCGGCCCACGCAACCCACCCACCCGCCCGCCAGGAGGCGCAGAAGCCGGCGCGGCCGTCTCCAAGTTGGGCACTTGGCAAAATGCGCCTGCTGCCGGCCGGGGCCAAGCGAGGCGGCCGGGGGGGCGCCTGGGCCGGGCAGGCGAGGCCCCCGACGGCCAGCTGAGCGCGCCGCTGCTCGGCCCCGCAGCCCTTCCTCCCATGCCATGCCATGCCCGGCCCCACGGCCCGCCGGCGGGCATGCTGCTGCGCCTGCTGCTGGCCCTGCTCAGCCTGGCCGGGGGGCCGCGGCCGGGAGACGCGCCGGCCGCTTGGGGAGCCTCCCTGGCGCGCGTCTTGCAGCCGCCGCCTCCTGCTGCACCCCAGGGCGATGAGCCGACGGCGGCGCCCGACGCCGAGCCTTGGTGCCCCTACAAGGTGCTGAGCCAAGGCCAAGCCGGCGGGGGGCGCCTCTGCTTCCGCCCCCCGGCGCGGGCTTTCCAGTGCGCGCCGCGGCGCTGCAAGGCGCACCGCTCGCCCGGGCGCGCCCTGGTGGCCAACGTGCTCCTCAACGGCAGCGTCCTCCTGCAGTGGGCCTGGCCGCCTCCCGGGGCCGCCGCCGACGAGGCCCTGCGCGGCTTCTCGCTCGCCTGCTCGTGGGAAGGCGCCTACACGCGCTTCCAGTGCGACACCGTCCGGCTGGGCGCCGCCTGCCGGGACTACCTGCTGCCCGACGCCCACGGCAGCGTCCGCTACCGCCTCTGCTTGAGCGCCTTCGCCGGGGCCGCCTCCAACGGCAGCCGCGGCTCCCCGGGCCCCGATCCGACGCCCTGGCCCCCCGAGTGCGTGGAGTTCACCGTCGAGCCGGCCGGCATGCGGGACATCGTCGTGGCCATGACGGCCGTCGGGGGCTCCATCTGCGTCATGCTGGTCCTTATCTGTCTCCTGGTGGCCTACCTGACCGAGAACCTCACGCCGCCGCCCGCCCCCCCGCCGCCGCCGGCAGGGCCTCCTCCGCCTCGGCCCAGACGGCCCACCGAGGCGGCCGGCGCCGGAGCAAGACCTGCGGGGATGCCGCCTGGGGAGGCGTGGTGACTCAGAAGTCGAACCTTGCTGGGGATTTCCTTCTAGCCTAGGTAACCGTGGCTCAGCTTCTCCAGCCTTCATGCGGTAGGATCGAGGAGTAAGGCTTGCGTTCGGATTCCACCCCCCCCCCCTCTTTCTTTAGAGTAAACCTCACTTGAACCCAACAAGCTCACCTTCCTTCCCCCCCCCCCCGCAAACCCAGCCCTGCCACTAGGCAAACTAGACGACTGCCTAGGGCGCTGGCCTTCTGGGGCTACCGAAGTGGGCACCCCCCCCCGTCACGTGGTTATCAGTGGGGGGCGGGTGCTGGAAGCTAGTCTTTCATAGCATGTCAGATAGGAGTTTCAAACGGTGCTGGCTTCCGAAGAGTAAGGCTCTGGAATTCAGCTGGGCTTCTGGCTGCGGAAGTGCAGATAGTACTTGGAGCCAGCGTTCCCTCTAAGCTGAGTTAGCGTGAGCTAGCTCACAAATGTTTAGGCTCCAGCTCACGCACTTTTGTCTTAGCTCAGGAAGGATGACCCCAGAGCACAGTCATTTATGCAGTAGCTCACAATGTTGAATGCCAGTAGCTCACAACTTTAATACCACTAGCTCACAGCGTAGAATTTTTGCTCACAAGACTCTGCAGCTTAGAGGGAACATTGCTTGGAGCTGGTCCGTTCAAGATCTGGTGTGAGCTTGCTTGGTCCTAAGCTCTGTAGAATCCAACTGGGCTTACTTACAGCTGATTTTTAAAAGCTCGGTGATAGCATGAGATGGGTTATAGCGATAAGGCAAAGTTTAGGCTGTGCCCTTCAGTATGTTTGCTGGAGAGCAAGCCCCGTTGAATTTGGTGGGACTTACACCTGAGTAAACATGGATGTTGCGGTTAGTTAAGCTTCGATGAAACGGTTTGGGGGGGGGGGGAACTTGATCAGTTTTTTAAAATCCTTTTCCATTAGTTGGACAGCGTTTTAAAATAAAGGCACCTGGTTGCTGAGACTGCTGGGGCTCGTTCTTGTGCAATAGATGCTGCTGGGGCTTGTTCTTGTGCAATAAACAGTGCGGTCCCCCGTCAACTCAAAGGAGCAGCCATGGTGTTACAGTGCCGCAGATAGGGGAGGGACGGTGGCTCAGTGGTGGAGCATCTGCTTCGTAAGCACAAGGTCCCAGGTTCAATCCCCGGCATCTCCAGCTAAAAAGGGTCCAGGCAAATAGGCGTGAAAAAAACTCAACTTGAGACCCTGGAGAGCTGCTGCCAGTCTGAGTAGACAATATTGACTTTGATGGACCAAGGGTCTGATTCAGTATAGGGCAGCTTCGTATGTTCATAGAACGGCCATGTCATTCTGTGCTGTCGCGTGCGAGACTTCTGTGGTTTGCCTTGACCCGCCATCAAGCCTTTTAGAATCTATCGCCCAGCTTCTAGCCCAGATTAAAATGTGCAGGGCAGAAGGTCTCAGGTGCGGTTCCTGGCACCTCCAGTTAGAATGAGGAGGGAGCCGGTGGGGAGAAAATCTTGGCAAGCTGTTGCTAGAGCAGACAAGACAGACCTCGATAGACCCAGGATTCTGGCTCGGTATAAAGCAGCATAATGTGTTCAGGCTTTATGTAAAGGCTCCGTCAGTATGCTCTGCAACCTCCGTCAGTATGCTCTTTACCCACACTTGCACGTGGGCCTGATGCTGTGGCTCAGTGGTGGAGCCTCTGCTTGGTATGCAGAAGGTCCCAGGTTCAATCCCCGGCATCTCCAGTTAAAAGGATCTGGTAGGAGGTGATGGGAAAGACCTCAGTCTGAGACTCTGGAGTGCAGCTCCCAGTCTGAGTAGAAAATACTGACCTAGATGGACTGATGGTCTGATTGAGTATAAGGCAGGAACAGCCAAACTTGCTTAATGTAAGAGCCACATAGAAAAGACATCAGATGTTTGAGAGCTGCAAGCCACGAATGTCAGATTTTTGCGAGCCTCAAGGAAGGAAGGCAAATAAGAACATAAGAAAAGTCATGTTGGATCAGACCAATGGCCCATCCAGTCCAATGCTCTGTGTCACATAGTGGCCAAAAAACTAGGTGCCATCAGGAGATCCATCAGTGGGGCCAGGACACTAGAAGCCCTCTCACTGTGCCCCCCCAAGCACCAAGAATACAGAGCATCACTGTCCCAGACAGAGAGTTCCTTCCATTCAAATTTTTATTAATTTTTAAATTTAAAACAACATATAACTACAAAGTAAAACTACCGGTAATAAAATTACAGATATTTTCAGTCTAGAGCCAGACAGAGAGTTCCAACAATACGCTGTGGCTAATAGCCACTGATGGACCTCTGCTCCATATGCTTATCCAGTCCCCTCTTGAAGCTGTCTGTGCTTGTAGCCACCACCATCTCCTGTGGCAATGAATTCCACATGTTAATGACCCTTTGGGGGAAGAAGGACTTCCTTTTTTCAGTTCTAACCCGACTGCTCAGCAATTTCATTGAGTGCCCATGAGTTCTCGTATTGTGAGAAAGGGAGAAAAGTACTTCTTTCTCTACCTTCTCTATCCCATGCATAATTGCTATCATGTCTCCCCTCAGTCGACGTTTCTCCAAGCTAAAGAGCCCCAAGTGTTTTACCCTTTCTTCATAGGGAAAGTGTTCCAACCCTTTAATCATTCTAGTTGCCCTTTTCTGCACTTTTTCCAATGCTATAATATCTTTTTTGAGTTGCAGTGACCAGAATTGTACACGGTACTCCAAATGAGGACGCACCATCGATTTATACAGGGGCATTATGATACTGGCTGATTTGTTTTCAGTTCCCTTCCTAATAATTCCCAGCATGGCGTAGATGGGGAGGAAGAGGTGGAAAGAAAGCAACTTTAAATGAATTCTCCAAGCTGTTGGCTAATGGCGTGGTGGGGGTTTTGAGAGCCACACAGTATGTGTGAAAGAGCCACATATAGCTCCCAAGCCACAGTTTGGCCACCCCTGGTATAAGGCAGCTTTGTGTGATCTTACCTTTAGGGGAGGGGCTGTGGCTCAGTGGTAGAGCCTCTGCTTGGTATACAGAAGGTTCAGAGTTCAGCCTCTGGCATCTCTAGTTCAGGATCAGGTAGGAGGTAATGTGCAAGACCTTCACCTGAGACCCTGCAGAACATCTGGCAGACAATACTGGCTTCCACAGGCCAAGAGTCTGATTTAGTATAAGAAGAAGAAGAAGATATTGGATTTATATCCCGCCCTCCACTCCGAAGAGTCTCAGAGCGGCTCACAATCTCCTTTCCCTTCCTCCCCCACAACAGACACCCTGTGAGGTGGGTGGGGCTGGAGAGGGCTCTCACAGCAGCTGCCCTTTCAAGGACAACCTCTGCCAGAGCTATGGCTGACCCAAGGCCATGCTAGCAGGTGCAAGTGGAGGAGTGGGGAATCAAACACGGTTCTCCCAGATAAGAGTCCGCACACTTCACCACTACACCAAACCGGCTCTCCGGCAGTATAAGGCAGTTTCATGTGACTCTTGGGGAGCACATCTGGAGCAGAGGTCCATCAGTGGCTATTAGCCACAGTGTATTGTTGTAACTCTCTGTCTTGGGCATTGATGCTCTGTATTCTGGGTGCTTGGGGTGGGGGACAGTGGGAGGGCTTCTGGTGTCTTGGCCCCACTGATGGACCTCCTGATGGCACCTGGGTTTTTTGGCCACTGTGTGACACAGAGTGTTGGACTGGATGGGCCATTGGCCTGATCCAACATGGCTTCTCTGATGTTCTTATGTGACACAGAGTGTTGGACTGGATGGGCCATTGGCCTGATCCAACATGGCTTCTCTTAAGTCCTTATGAGTTTATGGGGGGTGGCTTCCTTTGGTATGACAAGGGGAGAACGTCTCCATTCTTGAAAAGTGGAGAGGAGAGTTTTCATTTGTTATCCCTCCAAGGACAGGGGCTGTTGGTAACTGGGGCAGCTGGCTACAGGGGAAGGAAGGCAGCATCAATCCTGTGGAAGTGAGCAAGGGGGAGCTAGGACCCAGATCAACATCCAGCCAGCCTCCTTTGTTAATTGTGCAGGGCTCTGCCTTTGCCTTCCACCCCACCTGGTCCTCTTTAACTGGAGATGCTGGGGATTGAACCTGGGACCTTCTGCATGCCAAGCAGAGGCTTTTCCAGCAAGCCACAAGCTGCTTCAATCATTGCCTTCGGGTTCCTTTAAGCTTAGTGGGGGTTTGACATTTTCCCGAGGCCAGACTGTGGGGTGGGCTGGACGAAATCTGGAACCTCTGTTTTCCCCTTCCATCAATCTGACAGGAGATGAACCTCATGAGAAAGGTCTCTGTGTTGCTTGGTCACAATTCGTTGAGCAAAATAACGGTCTCCTTGTTTCTAAACAGCTTTGGAACGAATCCTTGCCCTGGGGGGGCCGTCTAAGGATGCCTGCCTTCCATGGAAATTCTCATCTGCTCTTCGACGAAGAGTTGGAGCTCCGATTCGTTAAAAGATGAGAGGGACGCCTGTTCCACCCCTGACGCAGAGACCTGCAGCATCCGCGTCCATCCAATGTACAGGGCCTCTCTAGCCATCCTGAAATGAGCAGTTCTCCGTCACCAAGCATCCCTCCACATCCAGAGCATAAATGGGAAGGCATCTTGAGAGGCCACTGTGTCTCTATCAGGCTAACGTCTGATTGCTTAGCATTCTTGTAACTGGCTTCAGGTAGTTACCAGCATCTGGAATTGGTGAGAGCCGCTAGGAAGCTGAAGCCAAAACCCCAGATTGGATGTAAATATGACAATCCAGGTTTTGAAGCAATCTTTTGAATGTTTACGACACTGTTTGAGCAGGTTTCTGCTCGACTGGGGTGGCATCCAGCAATACTCAAATTTCAGCGTTGACTCCCCATATGTTTTGTCCTCCAGATTTTGGTTCTCAGCACAAAGAGAGATTTATCTTTAAAAAAAAAAAGTAGTATAATATTTTTATACGCAAGTGTTCTGTCTGAATTCACCCGTTCCAGATGGTTGTCAGATGTTGTTTCATGTCTGAGCATCGTCGTTATGTAACATTAGAGAAAATCAAGATGGCGGAGAACGATGGTGTCTCGTAGGACTCAAAAGGTCTTTAGCAATGCGTGGATTTTTTAGAGTTTGCTTCTTTAAAGGACATTCTAACACAGGCAAATTTGGCTTGCTGGATTCTCTGTAGGCCCGTAGCAAGCCCCTCCCCACTCCTGAAGTACATAGAAATCACTTTGTCTTAGGGCCAAACTGCAAATAACATTGGCATTCTGGGGCTAGAGTTCCAGTTCTGTGCTTGGTCATTGGAGGGCAACTGGGGAGCTAGCTGAATTGGTGATGTAGTGCTGGGGGGAGGGGCAGGGCTTTTTTTTGTAGCAGGAACTTATTTGCATATTCGGCCACACCCCATGATGTAGCCAATCCCCCAAGAGCTTACAGTAGGCCCTGTAAGCTGTTGGAGGATTGGCTACACAAGAGGGGCATGGCCTAATATGCAAAGGAGTTCCTGCTACCAAAAAAAAGCCCTGGGGAGGGGGTAACATCACTCTATTCCCCTGTGCTGTTTCCCTGATTAAAAATGCCTCCTTTAGGCTGCTCTCAACTTTGATGGGGTGGAAAAAGAGAGAAACACAAGTACCTGTCTTTTTTTCTTTTTGTAGTGGGGGTGGGTGGGTTTCCAGAATGGGAAACAGCATAAGAAAAAAGGTTACTTCCTATCCAGCACTGTGGTCCCTATCTAGATATCCTACCTGGGGTGTTTTTTTAGAGCCAAATACCATGTTAAGACTTCTAGTCATTGTCTTGTGTAGTTTTACTATCACTCAGGTGCTCAGAACTTTTCCCTGTTTTTGCGATGGAAGACTTAATAAACTGTGAAATATTTGTCAGGGCGGGCAAGTGGCTGGGCCGTAGATGTTCACACGTGTCAAGCGAACTGGTTGGGGGTGAAAACTTTTATTGAAAGGGGAGGGTTTTCTGCAAATGGTCACTTCCAAGGAACAATTCCATTTTTTTGCAGTTTCGTTTATTAAACTACCTAGAATCCATCCGCATTCTGAATCGGCTGCTTTTGGGACTTGGGATAACCGCGGCCAAATGAAAAATGGATCTGACAAGGTGGGAATTTCCAAAACTCTGCTGCGTTACAGACCTACCCTCACAAGGTTGTCATTGTTGGGATGAAGCGGAAGAAGGGGGAAACGATGTGAAAAGCCGCTTTGGAGTCCCCAATCGGGGAAAAATGAGGGATATCATTAAAATAAATATATATTTCTTTGAGCGGCTTCATCCAGGAGAGGCATCAAAGAATGACTGGCTGGAATATTTGTTGGGGCGGGCAAGCAGATGGGCCGTAGATTTTCAAAGTCTATCCAAAGTCAGAACACTTCACTATTGAAGAAGGGGTTGGATAAACATCTGGAACAGAGGTCCTTCAGTGGCTATTAGCCACAAGGTATAGGTGGAACTCTCTGTCTGGGGCAGTGATGCTCTGTATTCTTGGTGCTTGGGGGAGGGGCAGCCGTGGCACCTTTTTTTGACCACTGTGTGACACAGAGTGTTGGACTGGATGGGCCACTGGCCTGATTCAACATGGCTTCTCTTATGTTCTTAATATTACTTCACCCCTCCCGGGGAAGCAGCAGAATTCAATACGCAAGCACAGTAAGGCTTTCAACAATTAAAAGCTCATCAAAAACATCTCCAGTTTAGGTTGTAGTTCTCTGCATTGTAGGACAGAAAACTGGCACATTATCTTTACAGGGACCATTTTGGGTTTCTGCTTTAGAAGAAGACGACTGCAGATTTATACTCCGCCCTTCTCTCTGAATCAGACTCAAGAGTGTCTTGCAGTCTCCTCCCCCCACAACAGACACCCTGTGAGGTGGGTGGGGCTGAGAAGGTTCTCACAGCAGCTGCCCTTTCGAGGACAATTCCTGCGAGAGCTATGACTGACTCAAGGCCATTCCAGCAGCTGCAAGTGGAGGAGTGGGGAAATAAAACCCGGTTCTCCCAGATAAGAGTCTTCACACTTAATCACTACACCAAACTGGCTCTCAAAGACATCAAAATTCCATTCTTAGACCATTCTTTGCTGAAAGTAATTTCCCCCCTAAAGTGGAGGAGCGTGGTGGGAAGGATGTGAAAAGCCATTTAGGAGAGAAAAGCAGGAGATTAATTTGGAAAATAAGCAAAAGGGTGTGTGTGTGTACTTTTAACAATGGAAAAAGCTGTCTGGATTTGGCCGTATCTATATAACTCAAGAACATAAGTAGAACCCTGTTAGGTCAGACCAGTGGTCCATCCAGTCCAGAATCCTGTCTCGCACAGTGGCCAACCAGTTCCTCTGGAAAGCCAACAGCAGGGCATAGAGGCTGAGGCCTTCATAAGAACATCAGAGGAGCCCTGCTGGGTCAGACCAGTGGTCCATCTAGTCCAGCATCCTGTCTCATACAGCAGCCAACCAGTTCATTTGGAAAGCCAACAACAGAGCAGAGAGGTCAAGGTCTTTCTTAGAACTGGGTCAGTTCTGCTGGGTCAGACCAGTAGTCCAGTTCTGCTGGGTCAGACCAGTAGTCCAGCCTCCTGTCTCGCACAGTGGCCAACCAATTCCTTTGAATGGTCAACAACGGCTCAGGCTGAGGCCTTCCCCTGATGTTGCCTCCTGGCTCTGGGATTCAGAGGTTTAGTGCCTCTTGAGTGTGCAGATTCCCCTCAGTCACTGTGGCTAGTAGCCACTGATACTCCTGTCCTCCGTGAAATCTGAGGAGAACATCGCTGCAACCTTGGGGCCCATTTGCAGGGGAGAGGGGGAAACCTCTTCAAGGCCGAATTGCCTGTCTGTGAGAATTGGGATTCTAAGGCCCTGTTCACACAGCGTGTTGAGTCCATGTTAAACTGACCTGGTTCTGTTCCGAATATCTTTGTTCCGGATATTGATCAGACTGCCATACTCCAGTTCGAATCACTCCGCAGTGAAACTGTCTCCTGGCATCCACATGACAGCACAATGCAGTTTTTTCCCTTCCACTATTATGTGCATGCGTGTATTAAAACATGCAGTTATGCGCATATCGCTAAGTAGTAAAAAAAAAATGGCGACTAAACCGGATGTCTGAGGCTCCTTTTGCTCTGGGACAGCCTTCAGACATCTGGAAGTTGGTTAAAATATCGCAGCAGAACTATCCGGACGGAGAAAACTACAAGGTGAAACCGGAGAACTAAAAAAACACTGCAAAGGAGCAGGTAACAAAATAATCCGGTTCCGAGAAGGATTGGGGGGGGGGAGGGGGGCCTACCGCAAGTTTATACCAGGAGGCAGATGTTGCCGTCTGATCAGCCAGTTTAAATCCGGAAGGAAACAGCAGCAGCTTCTGATTATACTGTGCGTCTGAACAGGGCCTAAAAGTGACTGGAAGCTGTAACAAGAACATTGCCAAGGGTACCACTATACATCACCTGTCATTAGCCGCTAATGCGTTATAATGGTCTTGTGATAAAGGGACATCTTATGGCCAAAGCCTTCAGCTGTTACCAGCCACCTGTCCCTCAGCTCCTGGACTGCGCTCATATCTGCTGCTATGATATCCCAATCGTAGCCCAACGCCTGAACGAATGATTTCGTGCCTTAGCGTCGAACGCTTCCTCTGGCATCCGTAGCTGCGCTGTTTGTCTTTTTTATAGGATGACAGACATCCCTCCGCTGTCTGCTTAACGAGCTGCGCTTATAAAGGACATGATTCGACGCAGTTTTGAATTGTCGGCAACTGAAATACAAGTACGTCCCGCTAGAACGGTTCCATTTGAGGGAACGCAGTTGCAGCTTCTCTCGTTCGGAGAGCACAATTAAACTCCATCAAGCTGTCCAGAATTTCTGTAGCAAAGCCAGTGTGGGTAGAAGAAGAACTGCAGATTTATACCCCGCCCTTCTCTCTGAATCAGAGACTCACAGCAGCTTACAATCTCCTATATCTTCTCCCCCCACAACAGACACCCCGTGAGATGGGTGGGGCGGAGAGAGCTCTCACAGAAGCTGCCCTTTCAAGGACAGCTCTGCAAGAGCTATGGCTGTCCCAAAGCCATTCCAGCAGGTGGAGGAGTGGGGAATCAAACCCAGTTCTCCCAGATAAGAGTCCACGTACTTAACCACTACACCAAACTGGCACCCACCAAACTGGGTTTGGGATCTTTTCTGCTCTTGACCCCCTGGTGCAAAGGGAAACAGATGGAGAGTGATTAGGTAACTCAAGAGCAGGTTTTGTGTTTGTGGCTGAGTCTTAGTTATGTTACAGATTTGGGTTTGTTTGTTTTTTAAATATCTCTGAGAGACAGACATTCGAGGCGGCTGCGACACCAGCTATTTATGTAGAAAACCCAATTCTAGGATGCTGTCTCTTTGTCACACATTGGTGTAACCAAGAGATGGAATCCAGGGCAGAGCTATGCAAATAAGGGCGGGCGTTAATCTCAGTAGCTCTCACAGCCTTCTGTATGGGGCCAAAAAACCCTAACAACCCGCTGATCAAAACAGGGTATGGTTTCCCCATATGCTTTCTTTTGTGTGTTTCATGTGTGCACAGGCATGCATCAATGTACGTTTCTAATGAATAAACCAATAGCCCGCTGTGTTTGTAAGATGTGAACCGTGCGCGAAATACACCGCCTTGTATCTGGATCTGTGGTTTAAATGTGATTGATTATAAGGATAAGGTGAGCGCAGCATGGACAGCCTTTCAGACACCACGGCTTTTCCCGAGTCAGGGATTAGAACTGGATCGCTCCGCGGGTTCTCCCTAGTCTGGGATCAGAACCGGAGAGCGCCGCTTCCGTTCCTGATGGGTACCTGAACTGACTCCCCATCCCCCCCCCCTCTTATCCAGTTCCTTTGTCATTCTGCTGAAACGCTCGGCTCTCCGCTTCACACTTCCTGAATTCCCATCAAAGTGGGAAAATTTCTAAAACTAATTCCAGAATTGGGGCACGGGCCATTTGAGGCAGCGTTCGTGGTTTTTTCAGCCTCTTGTGTTTCCCCCCACACTAGTGTTCCCTCTCTGAGCCCCACCTACCTCAGAGGGTGCCTGTTGTGGGGAGAGGAAGGGAAGGAGATTGTAAGCCGCTCTGAGACTCCCAAGTGAAGGGTGCGATATAAATCCAATTCTCCTCCTCCTCTCAGCCCCTAAAAACAACTCCAGCTCACCACTAGAATAACAATAAGGGCTAGAACATGTGACTCCCAGGCAATCTTCGGGTCTCCTGGCTATTCGACACACCCTATGATAATTATTATTCACCTCCCTCCGGCACGCAGCTGTAGTCTCAGCTCCAAGTAGAATTTTGCCCCCCCTCTACCCTGGGTTCCTGTTCTAGTTTCCCTCTCAAGTCCCTTACCCCATCCCACAGTTCTAATCGTGGTTCTTCCCTCCTGCAGCTGATCACTGATCCGCAGGATCAAAAAGATTGCCTGGTGCAACCATTACTGGTATATGCCTCCCCGGTGGCCTTCCCTGAAAGTGGAAAGCCAGCACTTCAAGGAAAGGGGCTGGGGCTTTTCCCTGAAGTGCTAACATTCCATTTGCACAGGATTTTTGAAGAAGACTGCAGATTTATACCCCGGCCTTCTCTCTGAATCAGAGACTCCGAGCGGCTTACCATCTATACCTTCTCCCCCTGCAACATATCCCCTGTGATGTGGGTGGGGCTGAGAGGGCTCTCACAGCAGCTGCCCTTTCAAGGACAACTCCTACGAGAGCTATGGCTGACCCAAGGCCATTCCAGCAGCTGCAAGTGGAAGAGTGAAGAATCAAACCCGGTTCTCCCAGATAAGAGTCCACACACTTCACCACTACACCAAACTGGCATCGGAAAGGAGTGGCATCAGAAAGTGGACAGGATTTCTTCTGGGAGTAGCCAACTCCATTAACCTTCCAGTGCTATACAGAGATCCAAGAATGGAGAGAGAGGAAACTCCATGGGCACTGGACCCTTCCTTTCCCCTCCCCTGTTTATATCCCATGGCATAGAGTTTTGACAATACCTTTTGTTTTGTTTGGGGGCTGGGCTTACAGCTTCCTTGAATTGCCAGGCTGCTATAAATAGCTTCTCCTCGTGCGGGAGGGCAGGGTGGGGGGCCTGCCAGATGGTGCTGCACGGGATGAAGACAGAACAGATGGTTCTTTTGGGAGCCCCTTTCCTGTGTGACGTCTTTGCTAGAACCGATGCAAGATGCTCAGCGGCCTGCTTCTCCCTGGGCCCATGCATTGAGCATGCCACATCCGGAGGTGCTGGTGGCATAACGGTCTGCTTTTCGAGGCGGGAACAGATAGCTCTGCGGCTCAGCATCCCCAGCGTGAAAGATTTGCACAGAGGGGCAAAGTCTATTGCTGGGAAAGGTGGTGGTCTTTTACTACAAAGCTCCCTTGTTGATTTCTGAGGTATTAGGCCAGGACTGGCCAATTTTGCTTAATGTAAGAGCCACATAGAATAAATGTCATGTTGGAGGGAGGGAGACAGGGAGGCAGGCAAATAGATGAGAGGGAGGGGAGAGGTGGAAAGAAAGCAACTTTATATGCATTCTCCAAGCTGCTGGCTGGCTTGGCGAAGTGATTTAAAGAGAGAAATGCCTTCTCCAAGCCAGACAACAGGTCACTGGGGGCTTTGGGAGCCACACAATATGTGTGAAAGAGCCACATGTGGTTCCCAAGCCACAGTTTGGCCACCCCTGTATTAGGCCAACATTACTTTTTTTTAAAAAAAAAAAGCAGGCAAAAGCTTTGATTAATACCTGACCTTTTAAGGAATGGGTGCATTCTCGCAACCGACAATGTACTGTGCAGTTAACTTCCATTCAAGCTGAGGCCGCCTGGTGTTAATGAATGGGGTCATGCCAGCATTTTTTTTATTTGCATTGAGGCTTCATTCATCTTTGTTACTCCCATTCCCATCTATGGGAAACATCCATGTCAATTTCATATTTCAGTCTCTCCAGCAGCCCTCTGTTTGAACCTCTTCTGTTGCACTGGCCAGACCTTTTTGAGGTTGCTGATTGGAAAGCCACTAAATCAGTTTTAGATCTCTTGCTCTTTCGGACTTCCTTGACCCACACATTTTAGCTATCCATTTTTATTTCTTTATATCCTGCTTTTCTCCCCAGTGGAGACCTAAAGTGGCTTACATCAGTCTTTTCTCCTGTTTTCTCCTGTAAACAACCCTGGGAAGTCGGTTATTCTGAGAGTGTGTGATTGGCCGAAGGTCAGCCAGCGAACTTCCAAGGCAGAGTAGGGATTCGGACCTGGATCTCTCAGATCCTAGTCCAACACTTTCACCACTTCACCACACTGGCTCTCAATAATATTAATGATTGATTAATATTAGTTATGTGCCATCAAATCATAAGCAACTCATGGTGAGCACAAGACCATGGAGTTTTCAAGACAAAAGACTAACAGGTGGTTTGACATTGCTTTCCTTTGCACAGCAAACCCTGGATTTCTTTGCCGGCCAGGCCTCATTTTGGGCAGGAGCTCACAGGAGCGGAGCTCTGGAACCTTTACATTTCATTGTGCTCTTTCTTTCTAACTCCCCTCCCCATTCTTCTGGAGGCCCACAATAGGGCTTAGAGGCTGAGGCCTTCATAAGAACATGGGAAGAGCCCTGCTGGATCAGACCAGTGGTCCATCTAGTCCGGCATCCCATCACACACAGTGGACAACCAGTTCCTTTGGAGGGCCAGCAACAGGGCAGAGAGGCTGAGGCCTTCATTAGAACATGGGAAGAGCCCTGCTGGATCAGACCAGTGGTCCATCTAGTCCGGCATCCCATCTCACACAGTGGCCAACCAGTTCCTCTGGAGGCTGAACAATAGGGCAGAGAGGCTGAGGCTTTTATTGGAACATCGGAAGAGCCCTGCTAGATCAGTCCGGTGGTCCATCTAGTCCATCATCCTGTCTCACACGGGGGCCAACCAGCTCCTATGGAGGACCAGCAACAGGGCATAGAGGCTGAGGCCTTCTTAAGAACATCAGAAGAGCTCTGCTGGATCAGCCCAGTGGTCCATCTTTTCCAGCATCCTGTTTCACTCAGTGGCCACCCAGTTCTTCTGGAGGCCCAACAACAGGGCAGAGAGGCTGAGGCCTTCGTAAACACATAAGAACCCCGCTGGATCAGAGCAGCAGTCCATCCAGCCCAGCATCCTTTCCCACACAGTGCCCAACCAGTTCCTCCGGATGACCAACAACAGGGCATAGAGATTGGCATAAAGCAGGCTGTTGCGGGCGTGGGGGGGGGGGGTGACGGCCTCGCAGCTCTGAGCTTCTGCACAGGTGGAAGAGATGTTGGATTTCCTCCTCCTTCCTTGTTCCCCCCCCTCCCGCTCCACTCCCCCCTCCTTTTAGCAAGGACACAAATATCTCCGAGAGCAGCCCTTGAGTAATTACAGTTCTTAAGAGTCTCCTGCCAGGCTTTTCTTTCAGGAGCCCTGGATGGCTCCTGGCATCTCGGAGTGGCTGAAAATAACTTCCTGTTTGTTCTCTTCCCTTCTTCTTTGCCTCGCCGAAGGACAAGGGGAAGGGGAAAGAAGAATAAATCCGGAGCCAAGATCAATAAGACCGAACTGACCTTGCGCCACAAAGGGAGGGGTGTGTGTGTTTGTGCGTGTGTGATATCCATTTAAGACGCAGATGTTCCTTCTGTTGTACACCAGGAGACGTGATGAGGACTAGATAACACTGCGGAGGAAGGGGAACAATGAGCTATGCGTCCCGGCTCCCCTGGCTGCAGCGTTCGATGAAGGATTGCTTTTCGGGTAGCAGAGCTCAATCCCGGTTCCTACCTGGCGGAACTTTCTGCCAAACAGCATCGGCGCCCTACAGGACCTAATGCAGCACTGCGGGCCATGCAAGGCGGAGATATTCTGCTGCGTTTTTGTTTGAGGACCGCAATGGGTACCATCTTACCTGGTGCTCCCTTCCCCTCCTAGGGTTGCCAGGTCCAATTCAAGAAAGATCTGGGCACTTTGGGGGTGGAGCCAGGAGCAAGGTGGAGACAAGCATCATTGAACTCCAAAGGGCGTTCTGGCCATCACATTTAAAGGGGCCACACACTTTTTAAATGCCTTCTCGCCATTGGAAATAATGAAGGATAGGGGCACCTTCTTTGGGGGCTCACAGAATTGGACTCCTGGTCCAATTTTTTTTTAAACTTGGAGGGTGTTTTGAGGAGAGGCACTGGATGCTATGCTGAAAATTTGGTGCCTCTACCTCAAAAAATGGCCTCCCCAGAGCCCCAGATACCTGCAGATCAATTCTCCATTATACCCTATGGGAATTGGTCTCCATAGGGAATAATGGAGTGCCCAGCAGACATTCTCCCCCCCCCTTTCTGATGACCCTGAAGCAGGTGGGGACCTCCAAACTGGGGGGATCCCCTACCCTTGCCTGGAGATTGGCAACCCTAGATCAACCACTGGTGTCCTGAAGGTCCCGTTTGGTTCCTGATGCTTTTCCTCCAGCCACAACATGGACGCCGACCCCACCTTTGCTTGTGTGTAAAAGGTGCCGAGCTCAATTCCTGTTATCTCAAGTTATGGGATGTTGAACTCATTTATTATGAGGGCCAGAGCTGACATAAATTATACCTTGTTGAGCTAGACCAGGGGTGGCCAACAGTAGCTCTCCAGATGTGTTTGCCTACAACTCCTATCAGCCCCAGCCATTGGCCATGCTGGCTGGGGCTGATGGGAGTTGTAGGCAAAAAACATCTGGAGAGCTACCATTGGCCACCCCTGGGCTATACCATGTCGGGTTGGGCCCTGTGTGTACCTATTTAAGATTAGGTAGCAGAGATATGAATGCTGGGGATGTGGTGCTGGTGAGTCCCTTGGACTGCAAGAAGATCAAATCATTCGGTCCTAAGGGAAATCAACCCAGACTGTTCCCCGGAAGGTCAGATGCTGACGCTGAAGCTCAAATACTTTGGCCACCAAATGAGAAGGGAGCACTCACTGGAGAAGATCCTGATGCTGGGAAAGACAGAAGGCAAAAGAAGATATAAATCTGATGAATGAATGAATGAATGAATGAATGAATGAATGAATGAATGAATGAATGAATAAGAAGGGAATGGTAAAAGAGGAGATGGCTGGACAGCGTTACTGATGTAACAAACATAAATTTGAGCAGAGTTCGGAGGATGATGGAAGACAGGAGGGCCTGGCGTGACTTTGTCCATGGGGTCGCAAAGAGTTGGACTCGACTGTACGACTGAACAACAAGCAGAGATATAAATTTTATAAAGAACACAGAAAAACGTGTATATATATATATATAAACTTAAAATGCTTAAAACATTAGCACTCATTGGCTTTCTTTGTATTTCTCCCATGGGATCTACAGAGCTGGGCAAAGCTGGCTCTTTCCTTTCTTCCCTAGGGGACTGTGGGGGGGGAGCTTCAGCCAATAGAAGGAAGAGAGGCTTGGCTCAGTAGCTCTGCTGTGCGATTGAGAGAGCTTGGCAAAGCAAGCTATTCCTCTCCCTTCCTCCCCAAGGAAGGAGCCTCAGCCAATGGAGAAGATAGAAGTTTTGCTCTGTAGCTCCTGTGCAATTGAGCAAGCCTTGCAAAGCAAGCTGAGATGCAAAAGGAAGCAAGAGAGAGAGAGAAGGAAGTAGATGATAGCCAGTTGCTGGGGGGCCTGATAGGAGCCCTCTGGGGGCCTGATTTGGCCCCTGAACTGCATGTTTGACACCTCTGAGTTAGATGGTGGAGAGGCCTTTCTTTGCCTGGAGAGCTGCTGCCAACCAAAGCAGGAAATGGTGGAGTCTAAACTATATAGACAGACTCAGCAGGCAGCATTGCCTGTTTGCTATTTATTCAGAAATCTCTCTCTCTTGCCTTTCAGCCACACAGTTCACAGGGAAGCCAAGAAGCAATGAACCATAATCAAGAGAAGCAAAGAAAAGCCATGGAAAGGGGCAAATTATAAATACAACCCCACCATAAAGAGCATCCTGGGCTGCACCGCTGGACTTCCTCCACGGCCTTTTCCACTTCCTGGGTCATTCCTGGTAGGCAACC
Organism: Heteronotia binoei; assembly: GCF_032191835.1. Classification (NCBI taxonomy): domain Eukaryota; kingdom Metazoa; phylum Chordata; class Lepidosauria; order Squamata; family Gekkonidae; genus Heteronotia; species Heteronotia binoei. The sequence continues at coordinate 11,117,946 of NC_083240.1, read as the reverse complement.
TGAATTAGACTGTTCGATCTGATGTAAAGCTGCATCAGACATCTGTAATAGAGTGTATGGCTTGCACCTAGGAGGTCATGGGTTCAAGTCTTGGCTGTCTCCAGGGATGGAATTCTAGCAGGAGCTTTTTTGCATATTAGGCCACACACCCCAGATGTAGCCAATCCTGGAGCTTACAAGGCTCTTTTTCGTAAGCTCTTGGAGGACTGGCTACATCAGGGGAGTGTGGTCTAATATGCAAAGGAGCTCCTGCTCCTCCTTGGACATCTCAAAGATTTCAAAAGGATCTCTGTTAACAGAGATGGGATAGTGCTGAGAACTGCTGCCTTTGGAGTTGATAACACCAGGCACTGGGCCCAGGCCTTTAATTCAGCAGGAGCTCACAGGAGCACAGCTCCTGAACCTTTCTGAGGGTTCCCCCTCTTCCTCCCCACCTATCTTGTCCATTGAATAGTAGGTGCAGCTGCATAACAATCCCTGGATTAGGAGAGCGGGCACCCAGCCAGCCACCAGGGGCGTTGCCACACCCCCAGCAGCCCTCATTAACCCCTGGAGAAACCCGCACCACCCTTTCTCCACTTCTTATGTGATTTTGGGTGGTGGGTGGCTTGCTGGCCTTTTGACTGTGGGGAGGGGCGGCCATGGAGAGCCCCAGGCGAGCGAGGCTTGCTTGGGCTGGCTGGATCTCTAACCAGCCCAAGCAGGCCTCGCTCACCTGTGGCTCTTCATTCTTGCATCGGGTTGCTTTTGGCTGGTGAGGGGGCGGCATATGCCAATGCGTTCATGAGCTCCACCACCTATTTTTCTAAACCACGACCCCTGACTGGACCAATGGCCTGTCTCTGTATGGGACAACTTTGTTGTTTGTTTGGGGGGGGGGTTGTTCTCCCTTGGCAAAAGCTTTTTGTGCCCCCTCCGGCCTTATGGGGGGTAGGATTGGGGTGGCTCTTTCCTGAACTCAGGCAGTGGCTAGAGGAAAACATCTCCCTTGGCACGGACATACCAGGCAGCTCAGCTAATGGAGAGCTATTTTTAGAATGGGTGGGCACGTGTGAGGCAGGAATAGAACTGTGGTTCTCACCCGGCGCAGCTTTCTCTGAGGGCTGTAAATAAAGAGAACGGCTTGGGCCGCCAATGCAGGAGGAGGAAAGTCACTGAATAAACTCGGGGGAAGGGGGAGGAAAGGGATGCGAGCCAGCGCATGCAGACGGGTGAAGACAATATGGGCAGAAGAGACAGTGACGTGCAAAAGATGTGTCTGCCCGTCTTGCTTTTATCTCACTCATCCTCCAAGAAGGCCAGACCGATGTGTGGTCCTTCCCTTCCTCTGTTTTATCTTTATAACAACCCTGAGAGAGAAGTCACACTAGGACAGGGGTGGCCAAACTTGCTTAACGTAAGAGCCACGTAGAATAAGCGTCACATGTTTGAGAGCCGCAAGACAGGAAGGGAGGAAGGCAAATAGAAGTGGGGAGGGGGGAGAAATGGAAAGAAAGCAACTTTAAATGCATTCTCTAAGCTGCTGGTTGGCTTGGCTTGGAGAAGTGTTTTACAGAGAAAAATGCCTTCTCTAAACCGGCTGACAGGGTGGTGGGGGCTTCAAGAGCTACCCGATATGTGTGAAAGAGCCACATGTGGCTCCTGAGCCACAGTTTGGCCACCCCCGGGCTAGGAGAACAGGGGAGGCCTGAACTTTGGAGACTGAAGTCCAGATCTCCCAGACCTCGAACTTGCTGACTTGCCTGCCGTAAGTGACAGAAGCATGCTGTCTAATCACAAAAACAGGACTGATGCTGACATATAAGAATGTCTGTTTTTTCATAGCATGGATTATCACACAGTAAGGTGCTGGGGATCTCAAGCCAGGGTCTTCAACAAGATCAGGGCTATAGGAAGGATCCATGAACTGGTTTTCTCCTGCACTAGAGTGCCACCACTACACATGGCCAGCGGGTGGTACTGCGGCCACTCATTCAAGCAGGGTGGCATTAGGAGCCATTAGGGTTTTGCCTCCTTTCCATAAAGCCCCTGGGTATCGCCTGGTTCTTTAGACTAATTTTTTGATCTGACCATCCTTTTTGTTCCTTTTCCTTTACTGGTAGTGTCCAGAATGCCTTTTTCTCTCCCATGAAAAACTGCCATTCGGTCTAGCAGGCTGCTCTTGCTAGGCCTCTGTTTGAGTCGATGTATCTTCTACCTTATCAAAGATTTCAGGTTTTCACGGCTGGTAACATTATTAAGGTTTGTAGAATCTTTCGGGATCAAGTGCCGTGTTCTACTGGAGAAAGTTTTCCTTCCAGACGTTTCGTTCTCCGCAGCTGAGAACGAAACGTCTGGAAGGAAAACTTTCTCCAGTAGAACACGGCACTTGATCCGGAAAGATTCTACAAACCTTAATTATCTTCTACCTTTTTAAAATGTTCTATATCCAGCAGCGTTGAAAAAAGGGAACAATTTAAACCTGGGCTGTCAAATTTCCATCCCGCGGGCCAAACTGTTCCACCCAGGGCTTCAATTAGGCCTACAGGGCTCTCTTCTCACCTCCCCCCTCCTGTTCCCACCCTTTGAAGCGCCGAGAGGCTTCCCACGTCCTTCCTCCTTCTCTGTGCAGAAGCGAAAGCTTTAAATGCATTCTCTAAACTGCTGGTTAGAGAATGTGGAGCGGATTTTCCATTCAGGCCTCCAGGCACAGCAGACCTGAATGGAAAATCCACTCCACATTTTCCTTGCAACTTTGTCTCTGTGTTTCAATGGAGCAGAGCTCAATTTAACTACCAAAGGTTCCTTTGGCCTGCTGAAGCTTCCTGGAATTGTGTCCTTGCAAATGAAGCACGGATGCTTTGAGCCAGCTTTGTCTCTGCTCACACTGAAATTAGAAGCTTAATGCTGTGATTAGAGAATGTAGAACGGGGATCCTAAATAATTGAGCCATTAAACTGAAGGAATTGACCTGTCATCAAAATCTAGAGAGAGGTCTTTTTAAGAAAGCGGCTGTGTTGAAGCTGCATTCCTCAGGAGCACCCACCTTGTGAATTTCAGTTGGACTATTTCCAAGTTTGGACTTTTAGGTATTCATTTGGGGATGGGGTTTTTTTGGCCCCCTTGGGGCTTCTGTCACTTTAAAAGGCCCTAGCACCACCGGCCTCTATCATTATCGTATTGTTTATTATGCGTTGTACACAATCCTCGTAATATATTTTTGCAAACCGAAAGACGGTGTATTGCTTGGTGGCTTCGATCAGTCTAGTGATTACACCAAGTGCCCTTCAAGCAGCACGTTTTCTCCAGGGGAGCTGATCTCTGCCAGCTGGAAACCTGTTGTAAAGGCGGGAGACCTCCAGGCCCCACCTGGAGGCTGGCAGCCCTAAGAAGGATGGTGTAGGACTGCATTCACTCCAGCAAATGGTACAGAGAGCCAGGAAACCAGCTTGGCTCTACAGCGCATGGCACGCTGCAGGAACTCGCTAACGAAGCAAAGACGGTCATAATTATGGATAGTCATAACCAGCCACCATGGGGAAGGCTGCAGTTTTGGCAAAATAAATTGAGGGCCAGTTATGGAGGCGAGCGACGACGTCCAAACCTTATTAGAAGGCCAGCAGGAGTCCAGTCCCTAATTCTCAGTTTAATATCTGCCCAACGCTCCTAATTAAGCCCTTAACGAAGATGGGGGGTGGGTGGGAAATCAACGCTGCAAAGGTCAGAGTCCCCCAGTCCCGCAACAGATCAGAACGTTATCCTCGTCTATATCGGCTGCGCTGGGCACTGCCCCTGCAGACGAGAGCTCTTTAATTTGTGTCTGTTTTAATAGCAGATTGATTTTTGCTGGAGAGATGTTCCCCGCGCCCCCGGCGTCCTCGGTTAGCGTTTGAGTCATAACGGGCCTGCGGTGGGCAAAGATGTCAATGCGGTCATGCCCCAGGCTGGAAAGAGACAGAGGCAACCAAATGGCTTCCCCGGGCAGGTTCTCCTCGTGATGGACAAAATAGCCCTGGGAGACTTCGAACGGGGGACAACCTCTTCTGCGGCCTACATTTTGCGGTTGTGCAGTGAAAGGAACCCTCCTTGGCTATCACCCCCCCGGCATCTCCGATGGCTCCCCCCCAGTTACAATGAAGCATCAGTCATCGTGACATCCATGCCGCGCTCCATTGCCGGTCGCTGAAACCTCTCGAAGCGAGGCTTGTTACTGCTGTTGGGCAGACATCTCCATCAATGGACGGGGCTGTCTCCAGAGTAACATGTGTTTAAAAAGGCAGAACCCCGCCCTGAGGGGCTTACAGATTAGGATCGCCTGGGGAACACCAAAGAGCCCTGCTGGATCCACACGGCACTTTGCTCAAGGAAGCATCAGTCCCTTTCAATGTTCCCTCTAAGCTAGGGGTGTCAAACATACAGTCCAGGGGCCGAATTAGGCCCCCAGGGGACTCCTATCAGGCACCGAAGCAACTGGCTGTCATCTGCTTCCTTCTCCCTCTCTCTTGCTCCCTTCTGCATCACAGCTTGCTTTGCAAGGCTTGTTCAGTTGCACAGGAGTTACAGAGCAAAACCTCTATTTTCTCCACTGGCTGAGGCTTCTCCCTTGGGGAGGAAGGGGGGAGGAATAGCTTTCTTTGCCAGGCTCTCTCAATCGCACAGCAGAGCTACTGAGCCAAGCCTCTCTTCCTTCTATTGGCGGAGGTTCCTCCCTCTCCTGGTCCCCTGGGGAAGGAAAGAAAGAGCCAGCGCGTCCTTTACCCACTTCTCTGGATCTCATGGGAGAAATATAAAGAAAGCATCTTTAAGACCAACGAGTGCTAATGTTTTAAGCATGTTTTAAGTTTTTTAAAAAATATATATATTTGTGTTTGTCTGTGTTATTTATAAAATTTATATCTCTGCTACCTAATCTTAAATAGGTACACACACGGCCTGGCCTGACATGGCCTGGCCCGACAAGGTCTCATTTATGTCAGATCCGGCCCTCATAACGTATGAGTTTGACACCCCTGCTCTAAACTGAGTTAGTGTGAATTAGCTGGCAGTTTTTTAGCCTCTGACTCACACATTTTTGTCCTAGCTCAGGGAGAATGACCCCAGAACAAACTAATTAATGCAGTAGCTCACAACCTTAATGCCAATAGCTCACAAAGTAGAATTTTCACTCACAAGATTCTGCAGGTTAGAGGGAGTATTGGTCCCTTCTGCAGATTTCCGAGGTCCTTTGGAGCACAGGGTGAAGAGGGACTGTGGCTTGGTGGAAGAGCCTCTGCTTGACACGCAGAAGGTTCCAGGTTCAATCCCCGGCATCTCCAGGCAGTGGGTGATGTGAAAGACCCTGGAGAGATGCTCGCAGTACTGATGGTGAAACATCAATGGTCTGATTCAGTATACCAGGGGTGGCCAACGGTAGCTCTCCAGATGTTTTTTGCCTACAACTCCCATCAGCCCCAGCCATTGGCCATGCTGGCTGGAGCTGATTGGAGTTGTAGGCAAAAAACATCTGGAGAGCTACTGTTGGCCACCCCTGCAGTATACGACAGTTTTGTGCCTATGCGTTCATTGCTTCCAGTCTGGGAGGGGCCATAGCTTAGTGGTCGAGCATCTGCTTGGCATGCAAAAGATCCCAAGTTCAATCCCCGGCATCCCCAAGCAATAGGTGATGGGAAAGATCTCAACCTGGGACACTGGAGAGCTGCTTGAGGTTTGAGCAGACAATTCGGACGGTGAAGCATCAGCGATTTGGCAGCTTTGTGTGCGTTTGTGTGTTTATCTTCCAGTCTGGGAGGGGCCGTGGCTCAGTGGCGGAGCATCTGCTCGGTATGCAGAAGATCCCAGGTTCAATCCCCGGCATCTCCAATCCGAAGGACCAGAAAGTGGGTGGTGTGAAGATATCTCCACCTTGAGACCCTGAACTCACTGAAAATGTCAAGACTGTGTGCGATTGTAGTGTGCGATTGCAATAAAAAAGGCCAACGCCATGCTGGGAATTATTAGGAAGGGAATTGAAAACAAATCAGCCAATATCATAATGCCCCTGTATAAATAGATGGTGCGGTCTCATTGGGAGTACTATGTTACAATTCTGGTCACCACACCACAAAAAGCATATTATAGCATTGGAAAAAGTCCAGAAAAGGGCAACTAGAATGATTCAAGGATTGGAACACTTGCCCTATGAAGAAAGGTTAAAATGCTTGGGGCTCTTTAGCTTGGAGAAACGTCAACTGTGGGGTGACATGATAGAGGTTTACAAGATTAATCATGGGATGGAGAAAGTAGAGAAAGAAGTACTTTTCTCCCTTTCTCACAATACAAGAACTCGTGGGCATTCAATGAAATTGCTGAGCAATCGGGTTAGAACGGATAAAAGGAAGTCCTTCTTCACCCAAAGGGTGATTAACACGTGGAATTCACTGCCACAGGAGGTGGTGGCTGCTACAAGCATAGCCAGCTTCAAGAGGAGATTGGATAAAAATATGGAGCAGAGGTCCATCAGCGGCTAGTAGCCACAACATTTTATTGGAACTGTCTGTGATGCTCTGTATTCTTGTGCTTGGGGGAGGGGGGCAGTGGAAGGGCTTCTAGCCCCACTTGTGAACCTCTTGATGGCATTTGGGGGTTTTTTTTGGCCACTGTGTGACACAGAGTGTTGGACTGGATGGGTCATTGGCCTGATCCAACAGGTCTTCTCTTATGAAAAGCCCCTGCCAGCCAGAGTAGGCAATACCCCCCTCCCTTGGTTTAGTTGAGAAGGAAGTGGTAACAAATCATAAACGCAGGGCTTTTTTTGAACAGGAATGCAGTTCCTGCCGGCTTGGTGTCAGGGGTGTGGCCTAATATGCAAATGAATCCCTGCTGGGCTTTTTCTACCAAAAAAGCCCTGAATGAACCAATCCGTACAATCTAATTCATTTTTTTTTTAAAAAACAGATTTTATTTTATTGAATCTAATCCCATACAAAGGGAGCATAGGGACAATAAATAATTAAAAATATAAATCTAACATACAGGAATCCAATTTAGATCATTGGATGCATATAACAAATAATTTAGAAAAACAATATTTCATATGCTAGGCATTAAGAATTAAGCAATAGCCTACTATTCATTCTATTGGGCAAAAAGGAATATTCCCGAAGAATTCCAAAACCAGGGCCCAACGCAAATCATAATCTTTAGCCAAATCAATATCATTTCCGAAGAAAGGGTTATCCATTGTCTTACCCTTTACATACTGGTCCCATAACTTATACCACATTTCGATCGTGGGGGTATGTGGGGTGTTTCCAGTTTTCAGCTGTCATCCGAGCTATTGCCCACATTGTCGAGATTAAAGATTTCTGATCTTTACGCACCAATTTATCAGGCCAAGTGGTAGAGCAAATAAAACTTATATTCCATCTAACCATTCCAGTAGATTTTAAGCTTCTTTCATTTGATATCTGTACAATCTAATTCACATGTTACTACTTTGAAATTTCCCATGGCCATTTTGGCAAGTGTACTTGGTCCTGCTGAGGCCCCTCCCCAACCTAATCAGGCTCCACCTACAAAATCTCCAGGTATTTCCCAACCTGGAACTAGGAACCCTAATAGGGGAAGATTTTAACCAGTGAAACTGCGCAGGGAGAGGATTCAGCCCCTTCTCTGTACTGTAGCCCTTTTAAAGGATGCTGTGGAGGTCAGTTCCCAATTGGTCCTTCGTTTCCAACCCAGGCCCCCCTCCCCCCCCCCCGCCCTGCTAGACAATTCATAATCCAGGGGAAACCCATCTCTCCCCCACCCCCTCCCCTGTATTCCTAATATTTGCCTGAGGGTTCCAAACTTCGTGGCTGGAGAGCGCCACCTAGTGTACCCCTGCTGGCATAACTGGTGGTTTCCAGAGATCTCCCAGAAGATAAATAGGGTTTGGAGAAAAGAGAAGATGGTTGAGGAAAGGCTGGGGTTCACTTCTAAACCAGAGGCTCGCATCTGTTTGGAAGCCGCATCCTGCAGCCCAGTCCCCTGCTTCCAGAAAAGTAATCCGAGTGCTGAAATGCAGTTTGTGCAATTTACGTTTTGGAATGCTCCTCTGTATTATAAAGGTGCTTCAGAAGAACCGCTATAGCTCTGTGTGTGTTTGTGTGTATGAAAGAGGTCTCATCTTGCTGTGCCCAAGTAGCTTATTGCAGCCGTGTTGTGATTGGCACTGGTCCTTGTGGCAGTAAGACTACCAAGCCTCCCACTATAGCACGAGACCTCCCTCTGCCCAGGCCTCCCTTCGGTGACATCACTATGTCCAGGGCTTTTTTTGTAGCAGGAACTCCTTTGCATATTAGGCTACACACCCCTGCTGTAGCCAATCTTCCTGGAGCTCACAGTAGGCCCTGTACTAAGAGCCCTGTAAGCTCTTGGAGGATTGGCTACATCGGGGGGGGGGTGGCCTAATATGCAAAGGAGTTTCTACTACAAAAAAAGCCATGACTATGTCACTTCTGGGGAAAACCAGGAAGCGGCACAAGGTTGCTCTAGGAATGGCTGGAAACTCTATGCTTTTACCATAGAGAATCCAGCAGTTCCTAGAGCTAACCTATGTCACTTTGAGGTTTCCCCTGGAAGTGATGTAAAGACACTAATGTCACACCACCCAAGTCCCCAACCCTCCCGCCAGTTGACTGTCTCAGCATGACAGTCCTATATGGCAGTCATTTTGTGGTAGTATCCACTTCCTATTCTTAAAATTCCAGAAGTACCCACAGGTTCAACCAGATCAGGGACTGCTGGAGTGAATCCATCAACTACAGACAAATAAGCCCCTTCCAAAACAGCATTCCCAGCTAGTGTCAACTTTCCAAAACCCAGGATGTATTCAGGCATCACAATAAATCGTGGTTTGATTCAGCCCCAGTTAGCCACAGCCTCCCTATGCGGATGGTTCAACAAACCTTGGTTTTGGTAGGTGGCACCACACCAGGGTCTCACCCTAGGGTCTGTAACTAGTTTGGCGACCACAGTTGGTGCCGTTTGTGGTTTCTTGTGACATCTGAATTCACCAACCACAGTTTGTTGAGCAGGCCACAGAGACAGCAACGGAGGCGGGATATCCTCCCAGCTGGGGTGGTGGAGTGGAAGCAAGGGGCAGACATCCCAGGATCTGCTCACAAACCAGAACAGTTTCAGGGCTTTTTTTTTTTTTGTAGTAGGAACTCCTTTGCATATTTGGCCACACGCCATGATGTAGCCAATTCTCCAAAAGCTTACAGGGCTCATATTCCAGGGCCTACTGTAAGCATCAGGAAGACTGGCTACATCAGGGGGGTTCAGCCTAATATGCAAAGGAGTTTCTGCTACAAAAAAAGCCCTGCCAGAACTGATGACTTATGGTTGGTAGAGCTCCCTTGGCAAGTCACGGTTCTGATCGAGTCAAGGTTTCTTGATGAGACTAAATGCCGCCTATAGTCTGTGAGGTGTAAAGCTGGGGGTGATCAGCCGTTGGAACAGCAATCCTTGTGCCACTTTGACTTCAGCGAGTAAAACCAGCACAAACTGGTCAAGCATATAAACTGCAAAGCCGATAGAGAAGATGGCATTTGACCCGAGTTCGGGAAGGGGGGGTGGGGGTGGGGGGAGAACACATTAGCACGTTGCAAAACTCCTCTGTGAATTTGCATTTCTGTATAAATTTTTGCCTGCGCGCCTCTTTTATTGGCCTGAACTAGACCTTTCATTCTGGCCAAGACCAGTTGCACTCAAAGGGAACTTTACATGTTCTCATGAGTTTGTTGAGGTTCGGGTTTTCTTTTTCTTTTTTTTCCTTATACGCTCAGGGCAGGGGTGACCAGATTGTGGCTCAGGATCCACATGTGGCTCTTTCACACACATTGTGCGGCTCTCAAAGCCCCCACCACTCCATTGGCCAGTTTGGAGAAAGCATTTGTCTCTTTAAATCACTTCTCCAAGCCAAGCCAGCTGGCAACTTGAAGAATGCATGTAAAGTTGCTTTCTTTCCACTTCTCCTCCCCCATCTATTTGCCTTCCTCCCTCCCTCCCTTCTCTCCCTCCCTCCCTTTGTGGTCAGGCAACAATTTTTCTCCAGGTCAGTTTGGACAGGGATCCTGGAAGGCTTTGGGGTTTTTTGCCATCTTCTGGGCATGGAGCCTGCTGACTATCCCCGGGCCAAAAGAAGTAAAACTTCAAAGTACCCGTAACCGGGCTTTTTCTGTTGTGGCCCCATAGCTGTGGAACCAACTTCCAGAAGAAACACGAGCCCTGTGGGATCTTGAGCAATTCCGCAGGGCTTGTAAGACCAGTTTGTTTCGATTGGCCTTCGCAGACTAGAACTGTTAATTAAGGCCACCACCTAGACAATAGCACAATTCAATTTTACTGTTTTAGAATTTTAATAGTTTTAATTAATTATGGTTTAAAATGTTGTTTTATATTATGTATATTTGAACTTTGTTGTTAGCCGCCCTGAGCCTGCCTCGGCGGGGAGGGCGGGATATAAATAAAAGGTATTATTATTATATTATTATTATTATGGAGCAGGTGTCGATGGGGGTGTGTGGGGAGAGGTATTTGTGCATTTCCTGCATTGTGCAGGGAGTTGGACTAAATAACCCCAGAGGTCCTTTCCAACTCCGTGATTCTATGATTCTCCCTTCCGAAGGACAGACATTATTCTGCCTACTGGGGAGGGAAATGCAGAGCCGGCAATTCTCCCTCTAACAACTCCAGAGCCGCCTTCCATGTCGATTTTTGATGAAAGCCTTTAATTAGGTAACCCTCGGTCTCCCTCCCCAGATGGTCAGGCTTTTGTGTTCCACTGCAGTCTAATTACCACCATGGTTCAGCTGGCCAGACAACCGGCGAATTTCATTTTATAAATGAGAAAACCTTTCCCGTTTTGTGCCCATGAATATTTTTCATTGGCTCTTTTCTGCAGCAATACACAACGGTGGGGGGAGGAGGAGGACTTCCCTCCAGGCTCTGAATGCTGAACTTTTGACTCCATGCCCTTCAGAGAACATCGGAAGAGCCCTGCTGGATCAGACCAATAGTCCATCTAACCCAGGCATTCCGTCTCGCACGGCGGCCAGCCAATTCCTCTGGACAGCCAACGATGGCATAGAGGCCGAGGCCTTCCCCTGATGTGGGATTAGGGTTGCCAATTCCCAGGTTGGGGCAGGGGATCCCCCGGTTTGAAAGCCCTCCCCCACCGCTTCAGGGTCATCAGAAAGCAAGGGGAGGAGAGGGCAATGGCTGCTGGGCACTCCATTATTCCCTATGGAGACTGATTCCCATAGGGGATAACAGAGAATTGATTTGCGGATATCCGGGGCTCTGGGGGGGGCTGTTTTTTGAGGCAGAAGCACCAAATTTTCAGCATAGCGTCCAGTGCCTCCACAATGCTCTCCAAATTTCAAAAGGATTGGACCAGGGGGTCCAATTCTATGAGCCCCAAAAGAAGGTGCCCCTGTCTATTATTTCCAGTGGAGGAAAGGCATTTAAAGGGGTGTATTTCCTATAAATCTGATGGCCAGAACTCCCTTTGGTGTTCAATGATGCTTGACACATCCTTGCTCCTGGCTCCACCCCCCAGTGTCTCCTGGCTCCACTCCCAAGTAGAGGGGCATGCGGGGGAGGTGGCGGCTAGCCCAGCAGGTGAGCGCGGGGAGCACAGCAGGCGAGCACCAGGAGGCTGTTGGTGGCAGCGGCAAGCACGGGGAGCGGCAGAGGAGGCAGCGGGCCCAGGGAGAGGGGGTGCCTCATGGTGCCCCTAGGCCAAGTGGCGCCCAAGGCGGCCACCTACTTGGCATACTCCCACGCGCTGGCCCTGCTCCCACCCAAGTACTTACCAGGCTCAGCCCTGCTTCGTTCCTGAGATCTGACGAGATTTGGCTCGCCTGGGCTATCCAGGTCAGGATTGACTGGCTGATTTTAGGATCTCAGAGATTCACCTAGGGTTGCCAGCCTCCAGTTTGGGCCTGGAGATCTCCCCTTTTTACAACCGATCATAGAATCACAGAGTTGAAAGGGGCCACACAGGCCATCTAGTTCGACCCCCCCCTGCTCAATGCGGAATCATCCTAGAGCAGGGGTGTCAAATACGCAATATGGGCTCCTCTCAAGCCGCAGGGAAACTGGCTGTTGTCTGCTTCCTTCTCCCTATCCCTTGCTTCCTTCTGCATCACAGCTTGCTTTTCCAGGCTCTCTCAATCGCACAGCAGAGCTACCGAGCCAAGCCTCTCTTCCTTTTATTGTCTGAGGCTCCTCCCCCTCCTGGTCTCCTGGGGAAGGAAGGAAAGAGCCAGAGCTTCCTTTGCCCAGTTCCCTGGATCCTATGGGAGAAATACAAAGAAAGCACCTTTAAATAATAATAATATAATAATAAATTTTATTTGTATCCCGCCCTCCCCGCCTAGGCGGCTCAGGGCGGCTAACAACATTTCATACATTTACATACAGGTAGATAGGTAAAAACTTTAAATTTAACAATTAAAAAATTAAACATATAAAAACCAGTCAATAGAATTAAAATACATAATTTAAGTTAAGTTAGATGTATCTGGCAGCAATAAAAATATTCTGGCGCTGGTTCTGCCAGTTTAAATATTCCATAATAATATTATAGATGGCGATTCCTTTACTCCTAGCAACTCAGCATTTGATATCAATGTAAGCTTGTGCTGAAGAGGACGGTCTTGCAGGCCCTGCGGAACTGGTCAAGGTTCCGCAGGGCCCGCACTTCCTCCGGAAGGTGGTTCCGCAGCGTGCAGGGGGCCGCAGCTGAAAAGGCTCGTGCTCTGGTGTTTTGGAGCTTGACCTCTCTCGGCCCGGGGGTGGTCATTTTATTTTTTTCCCATTGACCTCAGTGCCCTCTGGGGTTCATATGGGGAGAGACGGTCCCTTAGGTAGGCTGGTCCTCGGCCATAGTAGGGCTTTAAAGGTAATGACCAACACTTTGTACTGGACTCGGTAGATAATTGGCAGCCAGTGCAGTCCCGCGCAGCCCCCGTCCGTATGTGCTCTCCGTTTCGAGAGCCCCAATAGTAGCCTGGCCGACGCGTTCTGCACCAGCTGCAGCTTCCGGGTCCGGCACCAGAGGTAGCCCCAAGTAGAGGGCATTACAGTAGTCCAATCTTGAGGTGACCGTTGCATGGATCACTGTTGCGAGGTCCCGACGCTCCAGGAAGACTTGAGGGTTAATGTTTTTAAGGATGTTTTAAGTTTTACACAAAATATTTGTGTTTGTCTGTGTCCTTTATAAGGTTTATATCTCTGCTACCTAATCATAAAAAGGTTCACGCATCGCCTGGCCCAACCCGACATGACTCGGCCTGACGAGGTCTCATTCATGTCAGATTTGGCCCTCATAACACCCCTGGCCTAGATCATCCCTGACAAGTGTTTGTCCAGCTGCCGCTTAAAGACTGCCGGCGAAGGTGACATATCCTTAATTGCAGAATGCTCAATGCAAAGCCTAGCATAGGTCCACTCTGCTCCGTCTTGCTGAACTCCAGTTCCAAGGAATCTGTAAGACAGCCAGTCACAGTTCAAGGGGACTACAGTTGTGGTCATGCGGTCCTAGGGTTCCCAGATCCAGGTGGGGAAACTTCCAAAGATTTGGGGGTGGAGCCTGGGAAGGACAGGGAAACAAAGCGAAGAAGATGATACTGGATTTATATCCCACCTTTCACTCTGAATCTCAGAGTGGCTCACAATCTCCTTTACCTTCCTCCCCCAACAGACACCCCTGTGAGGTGGGTGGTGGCTGAGAGAACTCTCCCAGAAGCTGCCCTCTTTTCAAGGACAAACCTCTGCGAGAGCTATGGCCGACCCAAGGGCCGTTCCAGCAGCTGCAAGTGGAGGAATGTGGGAATCAAACCCGATTTTCCCCAGATAAGAGTCTGCACACTTATCCGAAAAGAAGACCACCATAGATTTATACCCTGCCCTTCCCTCTGAATCAGAGTCTCAGAGCGGCTCACAATCTCCTTTACCTTCCTCCCCCACAACAGACACCCTGTGAGGTGGGTGGGGCTGAGAGGGCTCTTACAGCAGCTGCCCTTTCAAAGACAACTCCTGCGAGAGCTATGGCTGACCCAAGGCCATTCCAGCAGGTGCAAGTGGAGGAGTGGGAGAATCAAACCCCGTTCTCCCAGATAAGAGTCCGCGCATTTAACCACTACATCAAACACATGGGATACAAAGCCATAACGCCCCCCCCCCTCCCATTTTATCCAGGGGAACTGATCTCTGGAGATGAGATGCAATTCCTGGAGATCCCCAGGCCCCGCCTGGAGATTGGCATCCCTACATGGGCCTTGCCCATTTGTGATGTCAGGATGTTAGAACAGCTGATTGCCAGGCATTCCAGCCTAGGACCAAGATCCCCCATGGAAATTACCCTGACTGCTAGCATTGGTGGCTGTTCTGCAGAGGGAGAGATGTTCGATAGAAAAGTCTTATTTATGGCCCGCCGTTATAGTTGACAATGGATCCGGATCGTGTAAAGCTGGGATCTCAGGTGAACTGGAGCCCCGGGCGGCTGTCCCATCGGTTGTCGGCCACCTTAAAGAGAAAACAGAGGAATGCTACCTTGGGGCGAAAGCTCTCTCCAAGAAGGGCAGCTCGGTTTTGAATCATCCTGTTGAGCGGGGCACCATTACCCACTGGGACGACATGGAGACTCTCTGGAGATACATCTACAGGCCCGAGCTCAAGTCAAAGCCAGCGAGAGGCCCGTACTTCTCTCAGAACCCCCCCTGAATCCTCTTCAGAAACGGGAAATCATGGCGGAGCTGATGTTCGAACGCTTCCAAGTCCCAGCGTTGTACCTCGCTATCCAAGCCACTTTGGCGCTTTACGCCTCGGCACGTACCACCGGGTTGGTGATGGACGCTGGAGACGGGGTCACTCACACCGTCCCCATCTACGATGGCTACTGTCTCCCTCACGGGGTGTCAGGCTCGATGTGGCGGGAAGGGACATCACCAGATACCTCACCCATCTCCTTTTGGACAACAGCCATTTGTCGGTAAGCAGAGCCAAGGAGACCACGGTGAAGGACATCAAGGAGAAGTTCTGCTACGTGGCTTTGGATCCCAAGCAAGAAGCAGAGAAGAAAACCGAGGGGGTCCTGAAGCTGCCGGATGGGACACCATCAAAATTAACCTCCACCTCTGCAGGGCACCTGAAATCCTTTTTGCGCCGAAAATCGTCGGCCTCGAGGCACCGGGGCTTCACACCATGATCACCAACAGCATCCGGAAGTGCGACAAGGATATTTCTGGCCTTCTCTATGGGAATCTGGTCCTCTCAGGGGGTTCTTCACTTTTCCAGGGGGATGGATGAGAGGATCTTTAAAGGATGAACCCGAAGTTCCCAACAAAGTTCCAGTGCGCATCATTGCGCCCCCAGAGAGATTATGTGCTTCTTGGCTAGGAGGGTCCGATCATAACCTCCCTTGGTCTCCTTTGTACCACTGTGGATCACCCAAGAGGATTACAAAGAATTTGGTGCCGCTGCGGTCCACCGCAAGTGCTTTTAAGGTTTGAAGTCGCATCCCAATTAGAACCTTCGGCAAGGGCTGATAAAAGGGCGCACGTTGAATAAAATAATCTCGCAGATCGAAGTTTAAAAAAAAAATTATTGCTTGAATAAAAGATCTCAAAGGTGTCCTTGGAAAGTTGTCTTCCTGTTTATGAGAATATCCTTCATTTTTGCAGGTCTCATACTTAGGGTTGCCAATCCCCAGGTGGGGGCAAGGGATCCCCCCGTTTGGAGGCCCTCCCTCCCGCTTCAGCATCATCAGAAAGCGGGGGGCGGGGAGGGAAATGTTTGCTGGTCACGCCATCTATTCCCTAGGGAGACCGATTCCCATGGGGTATAATGGAGAATTGATCCATGGGTATCTGGGGCTATGGGGGGCTGTTTTTTGAGGCAGAGGCACCAACGTTTCAGCATAGCATCCAATGCTTCTCCCCAAAATATCCTCCAAGATTCAAAAAGATTGGACTAGGGGTCCAATTCAATGAGCCCCCAAAGAAGGTGCCCCTATCCATTTCCAATGGAGGGAAGGCATTTAAAAGGTATGCTGTCCCTTTAAAATGTTATGGCCAGAACTCCCTTTGGAGTTCAATTATGCTTGTCACAACGTTGCTCCTGGCCCCACCCCAATGTCCCCTGGCTCCACCCCCCAAAGTCTCCTGGCTCCACCCCCCAACGTCTCCTGGCTCCACCCCCAAAGCCCCCAGATATTCCTTGAATTGGACTTGGCAACCTTACTCATATTTCTGGATCTGAAGGAGCTTTCAAGGCAGAGAAAAGGATGGATTCCTTTCCTGATGTTGTAAAAGAACATTTGAATGAGGGGAAATTTTACAGTTTCCAGACATTTTGAAGCCAGGCCAGGAGAACAGGATGGAGGGGGGGGGGGGAACTAAAATACACACAGTACTTCAGGGGTGTCAAACATGTGGCCCATGGGCCAAATCAGGCCCCCGAGGGCTCCTGTCAGCCCCCCCCCCCGGAGCAACTGGCTGTCATCTGCTTCCTTCTCCCTTTCTCTTGCTTCCTTCTGCATCACAGCTTGCTTTGCCAGGCATGCTAACTGCATGGAAGCTACAGAGCAAAGCCTCTATTTTCTCCATTGGCTGAGGCTCCTCCCTTGGGGAGGAAGGAGGGGAGGGAGAGCTTCCTTTGCCCAGTTCCGTAGAGCCCATGGGAGAAGTACAAAGAAAGCACCTTTAGGACCAACAAGTGCTAATGTTTTAAGCACGTTTTTAAAGTGGTTTTTTAAAAAATAAATAAATCTTTAATTGTGTTTGCTGCGTCCTTTATAGAGTTTATATCTCAGCTACCTAATCTTAAATAGGTCCACACATGACCTGGCTTGATATGGCCTGGCCCAGCCTGACTATGTCACATTTCTGTCTGATCCGGCCCTCATAACAAATCAGTTCAACACCTGTGCCTTAGTTTCAGCATGTTTACTTACTTATCGAGCCTAAATTTATTCCACTACTTTAATAAAACAAAACACATCATTTATAACCCGGTCAACCTATCAAATTGTAAGTTTGGGCACGGTTACAGAGTTCAAAAGGAAAAAAAAAATTTACGAGCAAATCTGCAAATGTACTCTATAAAAATGGCGATCTCTGCTGGATTATTCCACTGTAGTCCAGCAGTTTGTTAATACAGTAGCCAGCCAGTTTTCCTAAAAGAGCCAATGACAGTGGGTTTTTTCTCAGGTACCTCCCTCAAATCTTCAGGAAGCCAGAGCTGGGAACTCTTAGGACATACCAAGTAGCCTTAGCCCATATTATCTTAGTTTTTGCCACTTGGGAGGGAGGGGACATTAGAAAACAGACTTTGCAATGGAGTCCTAGGTTTGCTACCTCCAGGGCGGGAAATCCCGGGAGATTTTGGGGATGGAGTCTGGGGTGATGAAGGACCTCAGCTGTACCAAAGCATCTATTTTTTTTCCAAGGGAACTAATCTCTGTTGCCTGGAGACAAACTTTAATTCTCGGAGTTCTCCAGGCTGCACCTGGAGGTTGGCAACCAGAAGGGAGGGCAAACACCCTCTTGGTGGAAAGTCACGATGGTCGCACCGTGCGGCAGTATCCATCAACCCCGCCAGGGCGGCGCCGTTCTCTTCCCAGTCCCCCCGCGTCGCTTTCAGGTTGCCTTTTATGGGTGGCCGGAAACCGTTTCCGTGGAAACATGCAAATCACCTCTTAAGCGAGGGCCTCGAGCCTGGATAGGACAGGAGAGGGGGATTAGTCATAGAGTCCCCGAGCCAGCAAGGCTTCATTCAAGACGGGAAGCCGCAGCTCAGCTCTCTCTTCCCTTGGTTGGGCCGGAAGTCTCGTGACTCGCTCGGCGCTTGCCCGAGACACGTCGCCAGGCCCCGCCTCTTCCCTTCCCCGCGGCCGCCATTTTGTGAGCGCCAGAAGGAGCGAGAACGTCCGAGGGGAGAGTCGCCGCCGCCGCCGCCTTCGTCGCCGTGAGGAGAGCCGAGGGAAGGGGGTCTCGCCGCGCGTCTTTAGCCGCCCACTTTCTTTCCCCATTCGCCCCCCCGGCCCCTGCCCCCCTTCTTCGCCGGCCATGCCCTCCTCGCCGCTCCGGGTGGCTGTGGTCTGCTCCAGCAACCAAAACCGCAGCATGGAGGCCCACAATATCCTCAGGTAAAAACAGACACTTCGGGCCTCGCCCCGCTCCCTTCCCCTCACTCCTCCCCGACTGGAAAGGCATCTTCGGACCCTCGAAATTCAAAAACCCCCCCCCGCCTTTAAAAAAAAAACATTTTAAATAGATTTGAACTCGGTGCCTGAAAAGGCTCAGGTAGGCGTCTCACGGGGGGCGCGGGGTTGGGGTCTCCACCTTTATTTCGTTTATTTTATATATATTTTTTTCTGCCCTCCTAAGTCAAAATTATATCTCGCCCCCCCCCCCCCCCAAGTCGGCCTACGAGTTTCCTAACAAACAGCTCCGTGACGCAGACGAACCCGCCCTTGTTTGTGAAGAGGTTAGTGGGTGGGGAGAGTTTCGCTTGGTAGTTCAGAGGAGCCACAAATGCAGGGTAACCCCCCCCCCCCGCTCCCTTTATGACCGAGGGAATTGAGGAAGGTAGGTTCACATCACGTGAGAAACTTAACGTAATCGTAAAGGGGGGGGGGTATTTTTTTGTTCAAGCGTGTTTCTAGTTTTTCTACTAAAGTTAATCAATTTTAAATTCGTTTTTTTGGTTCTAGCCAGTGCTCGCTCTAAGCTGCGGGGTGGGGGGGTTGTGAGCAGAATGTTTTTATTTGGTGAGTTACTGGCACTAAAGTGACTGCGAGCGATTTGGCTGCTGCAGAAATCGGTTTGCTCTGGGGCCATCCTTCCTGAACTAAGACCCCCCCCAAAAAAGTCCAAAAAACTGAGCTAGCTCACACTGACTCGGCTTAGAGGGATCACTGGTCCTAGTCATGGTTGATGGCATGCACAGGCTCTTTTTTCAGTTTGAGGCTTGGCTGGGCAGGGTGGGGGTGGAGGAATGGTTTTCTTAGAAGTGAGTTAAGAGGAAGTCCCATAGCACCCTCAAGGCTAACCAGAGTTCTGTTTTAATTTTGCTGCGACAGACTAGCTGCATTTCCGGAATCCTGGTGCACGCACAAATATTGAGAAGTGAGGACACCACCCCTTGGCTTAATTTCAATTATCTATATCTCCCCCCCCCCCCAAATGGGATGTACTAAAACGAATGACAGGATGGTCCATAGGAAACAACAGCAGAGTCGGGATGGTCAAAGGATATAATGGGAGAGAAGATTGTCCACTGACTTGCATGGGCTGCATTGAAGCACAGAAATGGCTGCAACAAAAACCTGGAATGGATAATCTTCTCTCCCATTATATCCTATGGACAATCGTCTGCCAACCTCCAAGACTGGATTGACAGTGCTTTGCCAACCTCCAGTACTGGATTGACAGGGGAAAATGTATCTTGCCAACCTCCAGGACTGTCTTGACAGGCGAAAAGGTACTCTGCCAACCTCCAGGACTGGCTTGACAGGGGAAAAAGTACTCTGCCAACCTCCAGGACTGGATTGACAAGAATGGTACTCTGCCAACCTGCAGAACTGGATTGACAGGGAAAAAGTACTCTGCCAGCCTCCAGGACTTGATTGACCGGGGGGGGGGAGGCAGTCTGCCAACTTCCAGGACTGGATTGATAGGGGAAAATGTACCTTACCAACCTCCAGGACTGGGTTGACAGGGGAAAATGTACTTTGCCAACCTCCAGGACTGGATTGACAGGAGAGAAGGTACTCTGCCAACCTCCAGGACTGGATCGATAGGCGAAAAGGTACTTTGCCAACCTCCAGAATTAGAATGACAGGCGAAAATGTACTTTGCCAACCTCAAGAACTGGATTGATGGGAAAATGTACCTTGCCAACCTCCAGGACTGGATTGACAGGTGAAAATGTACTTTGCCAATCTCAGAACTGGATTGACAGGCAAATAAGTACTTTGCCAACCTCCAGGAGTGGGTTGATAAAGGGAAATGTACCTTGCCAACCCCCTGGACTGGATTGACAGGGGGAAAGGTGGTCTGCCAACCTCCAGGACTAGATTGACAGGCAAAAAGGTACTCTGCCAAGCTCCAGGACTAGATTAACAGGAGAAATGGTACTCTGCCAGCCTCCAGGACTGGGTTGACAGGCGGAAATGTACCTTGTCAACCTCCAGGACTGGATTGACAGGCGAAAAGTCACTTTGCCAGCTTCCAGGACTGCATTGACAGGCGAAAAGGTAGTCGGCCAACCTCCAGGACTGGATTGACAGGGAAAACGAGTGGTTGACAGTCTCTAGGGCCAGATTGTCAGGGGAAAGGGGAGATTAACAGCCTCTAGCACTAGATTGTCAGGGGTAAAGGGAGATTGACAGCCTCTAGGGCCAGATTGACAAGGGAAATGGGAGATTGACAGCCTCTAGGGCCAGATTGATGGGAAAGGGGAGATGGACAGCCTCAAGGGCCAGATTGACAGGGGAAAGGGAGACTGACAGCCTCTAGGGCCAGATTGACAGTGGAAATGGGAGATTGACAGCCTCTTGCACTAATTATAGCATTGAAAAAAGTCCAGAAAAGGGCAACTAAAATGATTAAAGGTTTGGAACGCTTTCCCTATGAAGAAAGTTAAAATGCCTTGGGCTCTTTTGCTTGGAGAAACATCGACTGTGGGGTGATATGATAGAGGTTTACAAGGTTATGCATGGGATGGAGAAAGTAGAGAAAGAAGTACTTTTCTCCCTTTCTCACAATACAAGAACTTGTGAGCATTCAATTAAATTGCTGAGCAGTAGGGTTAGAATGGATAAAAGGAAGTCCTTCACGCAAAGGGTGATTAACATGTGGAATTCACTGCCACAGGAGGTGGCAGCGGCTACAAGCATAGCCAGCTTCAAGAGGGGATTGGATAAAAATATGGGGCAGAGGTCCATCAGCGGCTATTAGCTACAGCATTTTATTGGAACTGTCTGGGGCAGTGATGGTCTGTATTGGTGCTTGTGGGGGGGGGGCAAAGTGGAAGGGCTTCTAGCCCCACTTGTAGACCTCCTAATTGCACTTGGGCTGTTTTTTTGTTGGCCACTGTGTGACAAAGAGTGTTGGACTGGATGGGCCATTGGCCTGATCCAACATGACTTCTTTTATGTTCTAGATTGACAGGCAAAAGGGGAGTTTGACAGCCTCTAGGTTTAGAATGACAGAGAAAAGGGCATAGTGACAGCCTCTAGGGCCAGATTGTCAGAGAGAAGGGGAGATTGACAGCCTCCAGGGCCAGGTTGTCTGGGGGAAAGGGAGACTGACAGCTTCCAGGACTAGATTGTCGGGGCGGGGGGAAAGGGCAGATTGACAGCCTCTAGGACTAGATTGTCAGGGGAGATGCTAGATTCCCAGCTTCTGAGAGTGAATTGCCAGCGGAAAAGGGAGATTGCCTCGAGGTGCTCTGGCACCCAGTACCTGGTTATCATGGAAACCAAAGTCCTCTTTGGGGAGACACCTGGAGGATTTGCACCCTTGGCAACTGCATGCCTTTGCTTTTCCCAGGACTCTCTACAGTGGCATGGTTGGAGGTGGTTGGAGAATTATGTG
This sequence comes from Heteronotia binoei, assembly GCF_032191835.1. Classification (NCBI taxonomy): domain Eukaryota; kingdom Metazoa; phylum Chordata; class Lepidosauria; order Squamata; family Gekkonidae; genus Heteronotia; species Heteronotia binoei. The sequence goes on along the minus strand of NC_083240.1, from coordinate 11,096,335 downwards.
GTACAAAGGTTTGCTGCCAACCTTTCAAATAGTTAAAGGTTCATTTTTTTAAACTAGTGAAAAATTACAAACATAATCTTAGCACAGCACACGATAAACTGCCGGAAGATCAAGTAAAGGTTGGTTTGAAACACATTCTTCCGTGTCTGGATTGAAGACTTGCCCTACCAGATGTTTAAGCAGTGCAGGCCCATTTATGCTTAGTTACAACATCTTGTAATGACACCTCATTGCTTCAGGCTTCCTGCATGCAGTCAGGGCCAGCAACATGGTCAAATATGGCTGCTGGCTACTGCCTGGAGAGTCGCAGTCCCAGCTGCAAGAGAGAGGCAGCCTTGTGCTCTTCAGAGTAAGCACTTTTGTTTATTCTGTGACTCCACCCACTTTACATCACTCTCAACCCCTTGTAACCTGGCCCACCTAGGTTTACGCTTCTTTTCCTGTAGTCCCCAGGAAGCCTCTTCTGTGAAAGGCATTCTGGGGAAAACCCATGCATTCTGGGAAACCTCCACCTCATTCCTGGGGCTGGTCTAGCCCAGTGTCCTTTCCACTCTTTTTCCTGCATAGAGGAGAAGGCTGCCCATGGTCTCTTTCAGTAGCGCCATTAGTATCTCCCTTTCCCCCTGTCGATCTGGCCTTAGAGGCTGTCAGTCTCAAGAGATAGCCCAAATGCTAGGGGCTACATTCCCCCCCCCCCCTTCCTGCCAGTCTCTGAGCTTAGATACAGAAACTTTTAAAGCAGGCTTACCACTGCTCTAGGAGGCAAGGCATTTCTCCACACAGCCAATATAGGGTTGTCACAGAAATTTTATTTTTCATGTCCATAACTTTCCCTGACCCAACATTTGTCAATTTCCCTGACCACCATTGGAGTATAACCACAAGTTAAAAAATGAATAGGTCGTGTTGCATTAATGCAAGGCTTAATGAAATGTTCTACTCTACAAGTGCCAGCATCTCAACTGCAACAATATTTGTCAGAGTGAAATTGTTACTGTCAGCTTCTTTCAACATTAACTGCACCAACATCTGTTTTGCAATTACACCAAGATACAAACTTCAAGTAAACTTTGAATGCTGACAAGTAGGAATTTTCCCAAAGCTGGGAAAATTTCACAATCATATTCTGGTTCCAGAAAGTGTAAAAGTGAGCAGACCAGCAGCAAGGAAGTAGGTGGAGTCTCTGCAGTCTGGAGAAGCACACAAAAAGGGTTATAGAACTGGTACTCTGTAAACTCCAGGAAAAAGAGATCACATTTGCAAAATTTAGTTTGCGTGCTGCAGAGTGGAAAGTGCTAGTTGTCTGTGAAATCCAACAGCAAAACAAATTTGCAACTCTGCTGGGTTTCAGCAGGAGACAAAATGTCTATTCCATTTTGAAGCACGACCCAAAAACATGTTTGTTTTTATATGTAAGTTGAATGCAGCACTAGCAGGGATGAAAACAGTTAGCTGTGTAAAGTTTGTATATTGCTAAATGTTTAAATTAGCCTCGCTTTGCAAATACTACAGGCAGACCTTGGAAAGCATGCAGGGGCAGAGCTCAACAAACGCATTAGGCTGGTTGCTAGGGGCTGTTGATAAAAAGGTGAAGCTGGGAAAGGGCATCATTACGCTTCCCTTGTATTCTGTAGGCTGTCAGTCTCCCTTTCCCCCTGACAATCTGGTGCTAGAGGCTGTCAGTCTCCCCTTTCACCTGACAAACTGGCCCTAGAGGCTGACAGTCTCCCTTTCCTCCTTGACAATCTAGTGCTAGAGGCAATCTCCCTTCTCCCTATCAATCTATTCCAAGATGCTGTCTATCTTCCCTTTCCGCTGTCAATCTAGTCCTAGAGGCTGCCAATCTCCCTGTCCCCCCCTCCCCATCAATCTAGTGCTAGAGGCTGTCAATCTCCCCTTTCCCCTGACAATCTAGCCCTAGAGGCTTTCAGTCTCCCCTTTTCCATGTCAATCTAGTCATAGAGGCTGCCAGTCTTCCTTTCCCTTGACAATCTAGTCCTAGAGGCTGTCAATCTCCCCTTTCCACTGTCAATTTAGTCCTAGAGGCTGCCAGTCTCCCTTTCCCCTGTCAATCTAGAGGCTGTCAACCTCCCCTTTCCCCTGACAATCTAGTCCTAGAGGCTGTCAACTTCCCCTTTCCCCTAACAATCTAGCCCTAGAGGCTGTCCATCTCCCCTTTCCCCTGTCAATCTTGCCGTAGAGGCTGCCAATTTCCCTTTTCCTCTGTCCATCTGGCCCTGGAGGCTGTCAATCTCCCCTTTCCCCTTTGCAATCTGGCCCTAGAGACTGTCAACCTCCCCTTTCCCATGACAATCTAGTCCTAGAGGCTGTCAGTCTCCCCTTTTGCCGATCAGTCTAGTGCAAGAGGCTGTCAGTCTCCCCTTTCCCCAGACAATCTGACCCTAGAGGCTCTCAAGCTCCACTTTCCCCTGACAATCTTGCCCTAGAGGCTGTCCATCTCCCCTTTCCCCCCATCAATCTGGCCCTAGAGGCTGTCCATCTCCCTTTCCCTCTGTCCATCTGGCCTTAGAGGCTGCCAATGTCCCCTCTTGCCTGTCAATCTGGCCCTAGAGGCTGGCAAACTACCTTTTCCCCTGTCAATCCAAGCCTGGAGGTTGGTAGAGTACCTATTCGCCTGTCAATCCAGTCCTGGAGGTTGACAAGGTACATTTTCCCCTATCAATCCAGTCCTGGAGGCTGGCAAGGGATGTTTTCCCCTGTCAATTCCGTCCTGGAGGTTGGCAAGGTACATTTCCCCATGTCAGTCCAGTCCTGGAGGCTGGCAAGTACATTTTCCCTTGTCAGTCCAGTCCTGGAGGTTGGCAAAGCACTGTCAATCCAATCCTGGAGGTTGGCAGACGATTGTCCATAGGAAACAATAGCAGAGCCTGGATGGTCCATAGGATATAATGGGAGAGAAGATTATCCATTCCAGGTTTTTGTTGCAGCCGTTCCTGTGCTTCAATGTATTTCAATGAAGCCCATGCAAGTCAATGGACAATCTTCTCTCTCATTATATCCTATGGACCATCCAGGCTCTGCTATTGTTTCCTATGGACCATCCTGTCATTCGTTTTAGAACATCCCCAAAAAAACAACCCTGTCCCACTAGGTGTTGTTTGAGGCTGCTTACCAACAACTTTTTTTTTGTCACCATGGCCTAAAGTATTTTTCTCTCATCTCTTTCCACCTCCCCATGAGTGACTAGAGGGGGAGGGAGTAAAGAAGAGGATCAGATCACATGACAAGCTTATGTGAACACTGGATCCGTTGCCAGCATTTTATTATAAGCTGGTTTGGGTGTGTGAGGAATGACAATTTCAACACTACGCTTATGCAAATGAAACTCCTCTTTTTACTGTTCCAGTGTATTTTAAATAAGGGTGAAGTCCAAAAAAAAAGGGGGGGTGGGCTTAAAAGGTAAGAGGAAGGTAAATAATGAAGGAAGGAGAAGGGACTGCCATTGGGTGGCTGAGCAAGGTCTTTTCTATAGGTTCATCAATGCTGTCTCTTCTCTTTCCCCCCCAATGTTATAAGTTGGAATTCTAAAGGATGGGTGCAAAGCTTTCGGAATTGTGACACAAATCCCTCCTAGCTTTTTTTCCTTTAGAAGCCCCCTTTCTTGCTGAGATGCAAGGTGGATTACCAAATATAGAAGTGATGATGAAGTCATGCTTGCATGAGAAATCACAATGCAGTCAGATTATTAAACCAAAGAAGTCTTAAGATATGTCATATTACAAACTAGAAAATGAATTACAGTAGTAACAGACTACTATAGTATACATGTAATAATAGCATAATAGATCACAGTTCTAGTCCCTGTACTGGACGGGTTAAAGGCAAGGGAGAAAATGAAACAGATGTGGCATAATTTTTGTAGGATAGCCTAATGTAGGAAGTTCAGTTTGAACACAGCACTGCAGAGGTTTTCTAAATTTCCCCCTTTTCTCAACTATCTCTATTACCATCACTGTGTCTGTTAAGAGTGCTTTAGAGCAGGTTTCCCCAGGTTGATAGACCTATGGGCACTTTTGGAATTTTGAGAGAGGCAGTACATTCCACTGCAAAATAGCTGCTGTGGGCAGAGGGGTCGGTCACAGAAACTCTGTGTTTGTGTTAGGATGTCTCCTCCAACAATGAAAGCAAGTGCAACCAAGGGGGCAGTGTGAGGGCCAAACTAGATGTCTGCCTTCCCTGTTATGGTTGTTTCAGCACTTGGAAAGACATGGGGATGGGAACAGCAAAAGCCCTTCAGTTTGCTGTGCTGCTTGCCTAATTAGGACTGGGCCTTGCAACATTTTTAAAATGGCGGTGATGTCCACGGATCAGACCCACATACACCATTGTATCTAGTTTGGCCCTAAGCAGATAAAATCAGTGCCCTCTGGACTCTTCTGAAGCACGCATGCTTAAAGGCAGTAGAAGAATACTGACGTTGCTGCTTTGAGAAAGAGGTGCTGTTTAGTTTCCAGCCCAAGAAAGGACTTACTCCTTTGGATGCTCCTGCAGAGAGAGGTCTCCCGCTCCATAACATGCAAGAGTCTGTGTCAGTGGCCACACGGAGGGCACTTAGGTGTGGCATACCTGCCAAGGGTGAGCTCAGTTTATTCCTAGTCACTCAGATGGTAGGGAGTAGCCTAAATCTCCTTGCTCTTCTCTGTTCCATCCAACAGGATTTTATTCCAAAATCTCAAGAGGGTTTAGACTTTATTCCCAAATTCAAGAAGCGCATGGATGTCATGTTGGGGTTCAAGGTTTAGAATATTCAGAGCACATCTGTCCTCTCCAACTGTACAGAAACTGTTGTAAACATATATCAGTGTTCTTCCTGTGGAGGTGCTGAGAGGGTGGCTTGCCTCCAATGTTCAGAAGGATCGCTTGCCTAGGATTTGTGAACTCTTGGCAGAAGTGAAATTAATGCCAATGAATTCCGGTTTACTGCTCACTTTCACATTACAGAGAAATGTTTAAAATTTATATAATACTTAAATTGCTTCATGTGACTGTCTTGTAATCAGTACATCAACCTTGTAAGGTAGGTCAGTTCTGCAATTCCATTTTGGGTGTGGAGTTCAGGGGGACCTATGTCAGATGAAAGAGTCAACCCTTGACTTGCCAGTGTGCAAATTTGTCTCTTAGGCACTGTGCTCCAGAACCACTCTTCTCCTTCCCTTCCCCACAATGATAGAAAGATTCAGAAAATCAAAGCTTGTTGGCACTGATCCCCGTGTGGTCCAGGCACACAGGCACTTAGGGGCTGGCCAGCTGTGACAAACCTACTGAGAGATCGGGAAGGAGGCTCATATTCATGAGATAAGTGAATGCTGTGCATTTGAAAAGCACCCTGTCATTAATAATATGAAACTTTCCCAGTCTGACTCATTCAGTCCTGCTTTCGAGCTCCTGCAGAAGCACGTGGGGGTTGGGGGGGGCAGGATCTTGCTAGGCAGCACTCAGTAGGGGCTGGGTGTAGTGCTTTTGCTTCACATTTGTTTTTAAATTGCTATTGTCGCTGTCATGTTGCATTAATAAGTTGCTTTAGCTGGTGCCACGTTAAAATATTTAATTTGCTACTGTTTCGCGCACAGTATGAGAGGAATGCATAAACACACAAAGCTATCTAGATTCTTTTGTTGGCATGACAGTGAACTTGCATGCTGACTTTTCCAGCTCCTTTTAATGCCATCCCCAAAATTTGCTACAACTTGTGCCACACCTAATACTGTATGGAAATGTTTCCTGGTTGTGGGTGTAGCTCACAATGCATGAGTGTTAGATTCCATGCATTGGTTCTTGTCTTGAGACTTCACCATTTGTTTATGTGTAGGTACTAGACTACAGTTAATGATCCTGTTATTTTCTACAATCTCATTTGTTCATTCTGGAAAGTGTCTGTTGTCCACCAAGAAAAATGATTTATTCTGCTTCAATTCCAGTATTTCCTCTCCTTTCTCCATCCATTGTAACATATCCTGTCCCAAATCAGAATAATTGCAACCATTCTTTAAGTGACCCCGGGCTTTCTTCAGATTGATGTACCAGTGGACCCCCAGTATTAAAAAAGATAATTTCTTATCTCCGTTCTGTGGATGCAATCAGATTGGAAGCTAGCTGTCATGAGGCAGCTACAAGGTGTTTTGAGAAACTGCAGCATTAATCAGGCTTAATTTCTCAAGAATCGCAGAGAGTTTGAACTGTAAGCCTTGTTGACTGACTTTCTGATCAGAAGTCCAAAAATTTTACTAGCACATCTTCTCACATGTCTACATTAGTCATTTTTGGCTGAAAAGGTAGAACAGCTTCTTTGCATAGTAGCCTAGTGGCTGTGCTTAATCACCGAAGGTGACCAAGCAAGGATTATTTGCAAGGATGGTTCCAGTAGAACTTCTTCCAAGGGATTGTGTGTTGGGTCAAAGTCTGCTGTTCATTTAACATACCCTTCACTCCCCCATTCTTCTTTCACTCTGGTGCTGGAGTGGATTGGCTCTAGCTATCCTGAGGGGCCAGCAAGTCTAAGCAAAAATATCCTGCTTTTGTCCTAAGAAATTGCCTTTCTCTTTTCTGTGAAAATGTGACTGTTCATCAGTATGGAGCATTTTTATCCACTTCCTCAGGGGAGTGGAAAATAACAGTAATCCCCTCCCTGCTTACCCCATTTCCTCTTTGTTTTCTTTTAACAAACAAGTACACTATAAAAAGGATCTACTTGAAATCTTGATATGGTAGGTTGTGATTTAAGTTCTTAGTGAAATAACTGAAATTTAAAAATATTTCTGCAAAATTGAGCTAATTGCCAAGTTCTGAAGTCAGATATTTGTAATCTAAAAGATGTCAGTTGGCTTGGGCCATCTAAACGGTAGAGAAACTCAAGAGTGCGAAAAGGATGTTAAAAAGTATCCCAGTTGTAAATGGTGGCTTCTAGCAAGGGAAAAATGAACCAGTGTAGTGAAGTTGTTACTACTTCCTGTATTACACAGGTAATGCTGGTGTTACCTGAACAACTTGATTTTCTTAATACTGTTTGCCAAGGTCAGTTGAAATGCTCATATTTGCATGTCAACAGGAAAGAGCCAATAGATATACACCAGTAGATTGAATGATTTAGATACTGCTGTTGGACCACCAATTAGTTTTATGGAATCTGCAATGTTTTGTTTAAAATGGAAAGGTAGGGGAATAGTGGGATTTGGCAATGCCATTTTAAAAATAAAACATCAAGAAAAAGCACAAGAATCACAGCAGGAACTAAAAATATAAAAGTGCTCTGAGCCTAGGAAAACATGAAATGGTTGGGTATTGCAAACTTCACACCACCCCGGGGTCTACTCTGATTGGCAATGGCTCTCCAGAGTGATATCCCCCTTTGGCTGTGGGTTCCCAGGTTAGAGAACTCACTAGGCAGCAGTTCTCAGGTCCATTCAGCAGAGACAAGCTGGCTCAAAGCATCAACCCTTAGTTTTGTAAGGGCACAACTCCAGGAAGCAACAGCCGGCCATAGGAACACATAGGCCATTGAAACACATGGCAGTACAAAGTTGCAAGGAAAATGTGGGGTTTCCATTAAGATCTCTGGGCCCAGCTAGGCAATCTATCTGGGCACAAAGACCTTAATGAAAACATTCCACATTTGCTTTGCAAACTGAAAAGAGCTTCATGATGCAGTTGGCAAAGACAAGGCAGGAGTGGGGAAATTTGGTGGCGTCTGAACTTCAAAGGGTAAGAACAGGAGGGGGAGGAGAGGGGAGAAAAGAAACACAGACTTGATTAATGCCCCGTGGGCTGGACATTTGACAACCCTGATCTGGAGCATTGTTCAGAGAGACATTCCCATTTATAGAAATGTTACCTAAAATGAAATACACCATTTTTAGAGTTCCTTAGTTAACAGTTAACTATGAAACAGTTGGGTTTTTTTAGTTGTTGAAATGATGAGACCAGAATATTTTCGTTTCAAATGGATAAGTAAATGCTTTAAAAGTATTTGACCATTAGTGGTTATTGTTTGGCCAGTTGGCTGAATTTCTTATGACAATGCAGAAGCCCCAGTATGCCTTGTTTTGTTTGTTGGGTTTGTGACGTGCCCTTCTGTGCAGCAGGGCTCAGAGCAGGAGATGCAATGCTTCCAAATAAGCAACATTCACAGTCAAGTTAAAAACAAACAATCAAAACACTTTAAGCAATTCAATAACAGTTTGCAGATGGTGCTTAAAAGGTACGCCAATTTATGTCCTTGCCCCTTAGGGGAGAGGGAGGAAGAAGCCAGGCTAGATGGAAACCATTGCTGTCCTCAGCCTGGTGGAACATTGTCATGCCAGCCCTGCAGAATTGCATTAGGTCTTGCAGGGCATGGATATAATGTGGCAGAGAGTTCCACCAGGTCGGTTCATGTTGTACTTCAAAAAATTGTAAATATGCCAAATACTTGAGAGAGAGTTGCAAACTGCTGTACCCTTTGCTGTCATAGAACATGTATTTTGTTATCTGGGTGGTAGGGAAAAACAAGTTAAAGGTAGAAAACAAATTGTGTAGTAAACAAAAGGGATGTGTACTCCTAGTCACCATACTATGAGCAGGTTTGTATAGTAAGCCAAATTTTATAACATTGAGAACATGTAATGCTAATGTATACCACTGAAAACGTTCTAGCATATTAACTGAAGTCAAAATTATAGTCAAATAGAAAAAAATTTCTCGAAGATGTCTGTGCTTACATGTAAGAGGGTTTTTCAGTGATCCCATGAATTTCTACTGGAAAAATTGAGAAAGACCTCAGACTTTCATGCTGTATATTTGGAATGTAAAAAACCTTATAAGAAGCATTTTGTTCATTCAAGAATACCATAGGACTTTCCCCTCCCAGTGCTTCCCAAATTTTCCAATTTATTTATTGAGGAATTGACAAAAGAATCGTTGAAAGCCAGGGAGAAATCAGGCCTTCATATTTCTAGCCATTTTGTTTTCTTGTCACAGTCAGTGTTGTGCTTTGCTTCTTAATCAAGAAACCATTTAAACCAGAATGTGTTGATTCAGCACGACTTAAATTCCAAATATTTCACTGTTCTTGAAATGCTCTTGGGATCCAGTACCTCTGTTTGTGTATTGGATGGTTCATGGGCTTCATTGAGCGATTCTCATTCATTTATAGTTTGTAAGGATTCTTGGTGCCACACTTAATGGATCGCCTCTCACCCAACAGCCTCATTTTTAAAACATGTGCTCTTGTAAACTCCAATAAATATTGGAAGGCTCTATTCAATCTAGAGCATTTTGTGCTTTCATGCATTTGGAACAGAGCAGCTTCTGATGCTTCAGTGTAAATTGTGGAATTTTGTGTAATGATTCATCCCATCCAAAGCTGCAAGCCACTGCCCTTTCAAAGGGATGATGTCATTTAGCTTGCCATGAAAAGATTTCTAAAAATGTCTGGCAATTCTGTATGGATGTGAACAGGTTGTGTGCGTTGGCACACTTTCTTCCTTGCACTCAAGTTGCAGTTTAAGCCACAGAAAGCGTCCTGTGTGGATTCACTGGTTTGTAATAGTACGTGATTTGTTTTACCCTGCTACTTAAAAGGCTGAGAACTGGCTCCACTTGAAAACAGATGCTTGTTTAATGCTTACTTTTGTACAGGTATTGCTGTGATGCCTTATAGGCCTTATAGATGCTTCTGTAGGCAGTGCCTTTTGCCCCCTCACATGCATAAAGTAAATGGTCTTGAACTTCTTGACTTGTTATATTTTTTATCCTGTCCTCACTCCAGAAAGTTTGGGAGGCAGTGTGCATAGCTGATACCTTGCTTTCAGTCCTTGCTGCTCCCTGTGAAGGAGGTTAGCCTGAGATACAATGACTGATTAAAAGTGTCACCCAAGTTGTGGGGCCCTTTATCCACTATACCACATCAAGCCATCCTGAAATACAGGCCATAAATGGGTTAGTTTTTAAAGGAGCCACAGTGCCATCTTTTCTTTTGCTTGCAAGAGCAGGTCTGGAAATTTCCCTGAAGATTTTGTTTTGCTTCCCAAACGTGTCTTCTGTACTGTGCCCTAGTTTATGCTTCCTTTATACTCAGCTGTTTTACTCTTATCAGTGGAGCCCTGTGAAAATGTGTTTTTGTAATTTCTTCACCCCTGACCATTGCCCCACACAAGACTTGTGCCCCCTTAAAGCGCCAAGGAAGCACATATTCACAAAACAACAAACCCAGTGAAATCTCTAGATTCTTTCTTCAAGAATTAAATAGAGGAGAAACAGGACCTCCAGTCAGGAAAACTGCTGATATAAAGAGCACACACCCCAGAGCCTTTTGATCTTCTTCGTGGTCTCTGTGCATTCACACATATGGGTAATCCGCAGGATTGGCCCCGACCTCGGAGAGTTCAAAGCAATCTTGATCGTAGATCTGGCGCGCCTCCCACTTGTCCTGGGAGGAGGCAGCTACTGCGCATGCCTGGACAAGGGGGAGGTGCTTAGCCACTCAGTTTCTTCTTTACCGCCGACCGGATCGCACCTTCCTCGTTGATCTCCAACCTCTTCATTGCAATCTCCAACAATTACCTTCTCTTCGCTTCAATTCTTCATCTTCTACTCCTCCTGGTATCGTATAAAAAAAAAAAAAAAAAAAGCCTTCTCTTACTATTCTTTCCGGACTTTCCCCTCCCTCCCCCCCCCCTCCCCGGGCGGATGGAAGGAAGGGACAAGATAATCTTTAAACGCTGTACCAGCTGCTCATCCAAAATCCCCTCGTCCGACGGCCACTCTCTTTGCTTGTTCTGCCTTGGAGAGGCCCACCGTCCAGACTCCTGCGTGCACTGCAGCCAATTTGGCAAACAGGCCCGCAAGAACCGCGCCGCGAGACTCAAGAGCCACCTCATGGAAACCACACTCCGACCGGCCATGCCGCATGGCGGACAAAAACAACCCGCGCCATCTTCCCCACACCTCGTGGGAGAGGCGCAGTCGGCAGCTTCCGTGGCACAGACTCCCTGTAAGCCTAAGACCGGCAAACACTCCAAGAAGTCGGACGACCCCAAAAAGCGCCGCCGCTCCGATTCTGCCCACTCGGACCCGACGGGTAGCGTTAGCTCGAAAAAGCACAAGAACCGCCCTCTCGACTCGGCCTCGAACCCGACCACCAAACCGAAGGCACCGGACCCGAGCGCCACTACCTCCGGATCGATGCCGAAGACTCCGACGTCGAAGTCGACGGCAACACCGTCGATCACTCCGTTGGAAATCATCCGCATCTCATCGAAGTCACCGTCCATTCCGAATTCCCCACCAGACCAGCTGCTGGATACGCACTCTACCGCGTCCGTCAGGACCCGGCCTCTCGACCCCACTAAATTCATAGATCTCGCACAACCAATAGACGCCCACGCGCTTATCAGAGAACCCTCGACCCCGAGAGCTCTCCCGACTAGACCACGATCTCGCAGTCGCAGACGCACCAGGTCCCGCAGTCGCCGACACACCAGGTCCCACAGTCGCCGCCGCACCAGGTCCCGCAGTCGCCGCCGCACCAGGTCCCGCAGCCGCCGACGCTCCCGCAGCCACCGCAGGGGGAGACACTACTATTACTCTCCATCGAGATCCAGGTCTCCATCCCCACGGAACCGAAGACGGCACCGACGATCACCCTCCTACGATCGCCATTACCATAGCTACCAAGAGTCTCCTCGCTACCGAGATCACACACATAGACTCCAAACTGCATCGGTCGAACCGCTTCACCACCATGACGACCCTACGAGTCTCGGCGCCGAACCGAAACTCCCGTCGCCACTGGGATCCTTACACGCGGCTCCCAAGACAACACCTCAACCCGACCTGCACCAAGGAACCGACGACGGATCCGAGGAGGAACTCTCCGACTCCGACCACTCTTCGGGTTCGGACCTACAATCCCCAGACTCCGACATAGCCAAGCCAGCAGACCTATCACCGTCTGAGGGCCCGAGATCCTACCTCGACCTCGTAGCAAACATGGCAAGCTCGCTGAATCTGAAACTCAATACGGACGCTCCCAGAGTCTCGGACGTCGTATTCGATCTAGTGCATGCGGATCTTCCATCCAGCTCCTCTCTTCCCATGCTCCCCGTCCTCCTAGAAACACTCAAAGAAGCATGGGACAAACCGGCATCAGTACCGCCAACATCCAAGAGAGTTGAAGCTCTGTACAAGATACATGCACCTGATTCCAAGTTCCTGTTCACCCACCCGGCTCCGAACTCGATCATTGTGCATTCGTCTTCGAAGTCGAAGCAGACCAGACACTCGGTACCACCAGAACGGGAGGGCAAAAAACTCGACACGATTGGGAGAAAGATTTACGCCCTCACTACAGCCACAACCAAAATCCTCAACTACATGGCATGCTTTTCCGCATACACCCACAACCTGACCACTTCCCTCGCCGCATTGGTACCATCCCTGCCCGAGGCATCCCAAAGGTCAGCCACCACCACCCTGCAAGAAATGGCCAGAGTGAGCAAACAGCAAATCAACACTGCCCGTCACGCTGCACAGTGTTCCTCCAGAACCTTGGCCTCAGCCATAGCACTCCGCAGACACGCGTGGCTCAGGTCCTCCTCCCTCCAACCAGACATCAAATATAAGGTGGAAGATTTGCCCTTTGATGGCCTTGGCCTGTTCAGCTCATCTACAGATGACATCCTCACATCAGTAGACGATGGCAGGAAAAGGGCGAAACGACTGGGAGTCTCCCAACCTCTGACCCAATCCAATCGGCAAAGGAACTGGAGGTCCAGCCAATACAAGGGGACCAGATCCCCACGACAACAGGAATCATGGAAGCGCAAACCACCGCAGTCCAAACCTTCCTTTCAAAACAGACGCCAAACAACCAAGAAACCTTCAACCACATCCAAACCGTCTCTCTGACCTCCCTCCCCCGAGCCGTCCAGTCTCCCTCCATCAGCCAAACCGGTCAACACGACTACAACCATCCCAGAACGAGCATGGATGGCGTCCATAGACCTCCAGGATGCCTACTTCCACATTACAATCAATCATCATCACAGAAGATTCCTCAGGTTCGCCATAGGGAAGCAGCATTTCCAGTTCTGCTCCCTTCCCTTCGGCCTCTCCACAGCACCAAGGGTCTTCACCAAGTGCATGGCAGTAGTAGCAGCCACATTACGCCAGCAACAGATATCAATCTTCCCTTACATAGACGACTGGCTGATCGTCGCCCATTCCAGGGAGCAACTACAACTGGACGTCTCGACCACTCTCTCCACCCTGGCCACCTTAGGCCTCCTAGTCAACCTCTCAAAATCCAAACTAGTCCCTACCCAGAGGATTCAATTCATAGGAGCAGACATCTCCACGCTCTCGCAAACGGCTTGTCTACCTCAGGACAGAGCACTCGCCATACTGTCACTGGCCAACACTATCATCGCCCAGCGCTCCCAAACAGCGCTCACTTTCCAGAGAATGCTAGGCCTCATGGCAGCAACCACAGCAGTTCTGCGGTTTGCGAAGCTGCACATGCGTCCCCTCCAAATGTGGTTCGTAAGGACTTTTCGCCCCCACACACAACATCAATCCACACTACTCACCCTTCCACTACACATTGTGCCATCCCTCAAATGGTGGACCAAGGAACGTCACCTCTACAAGGGCATGCCATTCAAGCAGACACCACCCTCGGTGATTGTAACCACAGATGCCTCCAAGTGGGGATGGGGAGCCCACTTGGAAGACCTCACGGTGCAGGGCCAGTGGACAGACTACGAACGCTCTCTCCACATAAATTGCCTGGAGCTCATCGCAGTGCACAAGGCTTTGCGGTCCTTCCTCCCATCGCTAAGGAACCAGCACGTCCAGATCACCTCCGACAACATCGCCACAGTCTTTTACATCAACAGGCAGGGCGGCACCGCCTCCGTCAGACTCTGCAAAAGAGCCCTGGCACTGTGGCATTGGAGCATAAGCCAGGGCATCTTCCTCACGGCCGTACACCTACCAGGGGTCGAGAACACCCAGGCAGACGCCCTGAGTCGCCACTCTACCAACAACCACGAGTGGTCCATCAACAGCCGATACATCCGACAGATTTTCACCACCTTCGGACAACCGAAGATAGATGTATTTGCTTCACCGTCAAATGCCCAATGCACCCGCTTCTACACGAGAGGCCCTCCATCCCACCTCTCCAGGGGGGATGCCTTCCTACAAACTTGGAACGGAACACTCCACTACCTCTTCCCCCCCATCCCACTTATCACCAGAGTTCTACAGAAGATTCAGGTAGACCACACAAACTGCATCCTCATAACTCCATGGTGGCCCCGCCAACCCTGGTTTACGACCTTGCTGCTCCTGTCCAACAACACCTTCATCCAACTCCCTCAAACACGGGATCTCCTCTCTCAACAGGACGGCAGGGTCCTTCACCACAACCCGGCATCACTCAAATTAACAGCCTGGAGAATCAGTTTCTAGACCTCCCCCCGGAGGTCCGTCAGGTCCTAGTGAACTCCAGAAAACCATCTACTAGGAAATCCTATCTACTGAAGTGGAAACGCTTCTCACACTATGCCTCACAGCACAACTTCGACCCCAACTATGCCACTATACCTCAGGTACTAACTTACACCTTAACGCTCTCTAGAGCGGGTCTGTCGTATTCTTCCCTGAAGGTACACCTAGCAGCCATCTCTGCTTTCCACCCCCGCATCGATGGCACAACGGTATTCTCTCACCATGCGACCAGAGCTTTCCTCAAGGGCATCATTCGCCTACACCCACCAATCAAACAAGTTCTACCCACCTGGAGTCTGTCTCTAGTCCTGAGCCAACTCATGAAACCGCCCTTCGAGCCCATGGCTTCCATCCCACTACACCTGCTGTCATGGAAGACGGCATTACTTACGGCCCTCACCACAGGTAAGAGGGCCAGTGACATCTGCGCATTCAGAGCGGACCCACCGTATACGATATTTCATAACAGTACGGTGATCCTCCGACCTGACCCGACCTTTCTACCCAAGGTCGTCTCTCCCTTTCATCTAGGAAGACAGTCCACTATACCAGCCTTCTTCCAGCACCCCGCGGACGCGGGACAAAGGGCGCTCCACAACCTGGATGCACGGAGAGCCCTAGCCTTCTACATAGACAGAACCCGCCAAATCCGTAAAGACCCTAGACTTTTTGTCACCTACGCTACCCATGATCAGGGCAGCAGAATATCTACTCAGAGACTCTCCAAATGGATTGTTGCTGCCATCGAACTCTGCTACCAGCTGGCAAAACAACCCATCCCTCAACATATACGAGCCCACTCAACCAGAGCCGTGGCTACCTCGTCCGCCTTCATGAAAGGCATCCCTATAGAGGACATATGCGCCGCAGCCGTCTGGTCCTCCACATCTACCTTCGCCTCGCACTACGCTCTCGACGTTCGTGCCCGGCGAGATGCCTCCTTCGGACAAGCGGTGCTACGGTCGATCTTCGACTAACCACTGTGAGTACCACTATCATTACGTTACGCTCTAACCTTACATATTCTTACAGATCCAGCACCCACCTCCGAAGAAATGGCTCGCTAATCACCCATATGTGTGAATGCACAGAGACCACGAAGAAGATGGACAGGTTTCTTACCTGTAACTGGTGATCTTCGAGTGGTCATCTGTGCAATCACACAAACCCACCCAGCCTTCCCCGCTGCTGGAAGCTAGTTAGCACAGTTATTTCCACCTATCCGGCGGCGGGAAGAAACTGAGTGGCTAAGCACCTCCCCCTTGTCCAGGCATGCGCAGTAGCTGCCTCCTCCCAGGACAAGTGGGAGGCGCGCCAGATCTACGATCAAGATTGCTTTGAACTCTCCGAGGTCGGGGCCAATCCTGCGGATTACCCATATGTGTGATTGCACAGATGACCACTCGAAGATCACCAGTTACAGGTAAGAAACCTGTCCTTTCTTGACTTTCCTCACTTGGAAGCCGTATCCTCTCCCACAGAACTTACTTAACTACTGACCATCCTTGCCTTCTCTCCCAGGGGCTCTGTTATCCCTGTTCTCCTTCATCCCCGCTTCTTAGAATAAATGGCTTCAAAAGGGGGAAATCAGTTCATGGAGGATAGGTCCATCAATGGCAGCTAGCCGTGATGAGCTAATGGAACCTCTAAATCCAGAGGCAGTAAGCCTCTAAATATCGGTGCTGGGAGAGAGCATCAGGGAGAGGCCTTTTTTGGCCCTCTTGACCAGTGTGTGAAACAGGATGCCGGGCTGGATGGATCACAGGTCTGATCCGCTTTATGTTCTAGGACGGGTCCCCAACCCCTGGACTGTGGACCAGTACTGGTCCGTGGCCTGATAGCAACTGGGCTGTGATTAATAATTATTATTATTTCATTATATATTACAATGTAGTAGTAATAATAATAATAAGACATTGGATTCATATCCTGCCTTCCATTCCAAATCTCAGAGTCTCAGAGCAACTCACAATCTCCTTTAGCTTCCTCCCCTACAACAGACACCTTGTGAGGTATGTGAGGCTGAGAGAGTTCTCACAGAAGCTGTCCCTTCAAGGACAATTCTGCAAGAGCTATGGCTGACCCAAGGCCATTCCAGCAGCTGCAAGTGGAGGAGTGGGGAATCAAACCTGGTTCTCCCAGATAAGAGTCTGCACACTTCACCCCCACACCAAATTAATAGAAATAACATGCACAATTGTATCATCCCAAAACCATTGCCGCCCCTCACCCCCGGTTTGTGGAAAAATCGTCTTCCACAAAACCTGTCCCCGGTGCCAGAAAGGTTGAGGACCACTGTTCTAGGAGGAACAGACTTGCTGCTTTCTCGTCAGTGTCTCCTGCTGATGGATTGTGAGAGCTGGCTTGTTTCAGATGGTTCCTCAGGAACAGGTGGCTTGTTTCATTTCACTCTTCTGTATTGCATATTATAATAATCTTTCATAGTTCAGCTTTCTTAACAAGGAATCAAGGCAGATTACAAATATGAAACTCTTCAGTCAGGGAGCTAGTGGATAACAAAATACGATTGCAGTTGAATCTAGTGGTGCATCTCAAACCGTCTTGATGTAATGAATTGAGTAACCTTTTTGCAGTGGGAGCTCTTAATGTGCTGATTGTTGTATACCCTTCATTCATGCAAGTTTGCAGTGTCAGTCCACGATAGGTCTTGACTAGGCAATGGTTATGTTTGACTCTTACTAAAAAAGAATAATATAAGCCAAGTTGGAACTGCTGGATCCGGGATGTGTGCAATACCAGACAATGGCTAAAACACTTCAGATGGATAAAGCAATCTTGAAGTTAGCTGCTTTCTGGCCTCCTCCTCTCAAGCTAAGCTGTGGTATCAACACACAGGTGGTGTGTTAGACTGACTTTAGTTGTAACTTGAATTGCAGGTATAAGAAGAATCTAGTTCTGAGTCTATGTTGACTTCTGGTCTTGGTTTGCCTTTGTGCTCATTCAGTGTCACGGTTCCTTGAAGCTGTAGTGGTTTCCTGCTGGACAGCTGCTTCTAGGGAAGAAGGAAGTTGATCTGGGCATGAATTGCAGTCCCTAGTGAGAAGGTATTCTAAGGCATTCACTCATTAAATGTAGACAGCCTTCAGGTGCAGCCGCTCCTTGATTTGCAGCGCCGTAGATTCCACATTGGTCATGAACTGGGTTTCATGAATGCCTAGAGTTCTCAGGATGACTTAACACACTGTAGAGCAGGGGTATCAAACATGTGGCCTGGGGGCCAAGTTAGGCCCCCGGAGGGCTTCTATCAGGCCCCCAAGCAAGTGGCTGTCATCTGCTTCCTTCTGCCTCTGTCTTGCCTCCTTCTGCATTGCAGCTTGCTTTGCAAGGCTTGCTCAATCACTCAGAAACTTCAGAGCAAAACCTCTATTTTTCCATTGGCTGAGGCCCCTCTCTTGGGGAGGAAGGAGGGAGGCAGACCTTGCTTTGCCAGGTTCTCAATCACACAGTGGAGCTACTGAGCCAAGCCTCTTTTCCTTCACCCTCCTGGGTCCCCTGGGGAAGGAAGTCAGGAAAGAGCCAGAGCTTCCTTTGCCCAGTTCCCTGGATCCCATAGGAGAGATACAAAGAAAGCACCTTTAAGACCAACAAGTGCTAATGTTTTAAGCATGTTTTATTTTAAGGTTGTTTTTTTTAAAAAAACCCTTTATTGTGTTTGTTTGTCCTTTATAAAGTTTATATCTCTGCTACATAATCTTAAATAGGTACACACATGGCCCAGGCTAACATGGCCTGACAAGGTCTCATTTATGTCAGATCCGGCCCTCGTAGCAAATGAGTTTGACATCCCTGCAGAGCATTCTGTCTCCTGCAGTTGCTTTATCCTGACTGCTTGCTGTTCCCCTGACACCCAGGATCCAACAACCAACTTTTTCATTCTGCAGTCTGTCCTGCCATAGCTGTTTCCCCTCCTAGTCTTAATTTTGCTCATCCTCTGGTTCACGATACCAGGATCGCATCGGACTTGAACTGAGAGATAACGCAGGCCTAGTTCTTTGCCGAAAACTCAAGAGATGAAACAAAATCAAAGCAGCAGTGCTCTGTGTTTGAGCTGTCGTGCCAGATGTCCATCTGTAATCATCCACACTGGTGAAGCCTGACTCATCTTGCACATCCTATAATTAGTTCCATAATTTGCATTTGGAATGAGACACTGTGTTCTTTTGGATGGTATTCTCAGTTTATGGAGCAGTGCTGCATTATGGTCTGAGTTATGGGATGTGTGTGTGTGTAAGAAAGTATTCTGTTGATTCCTAGATAAACAGCTTTTCAATTGGGGGGGGGGGTTGATAAACACAGTGTTTTCAGTCTGTGAGTCAGAGTGTGTGTGTGTGAGAGAGAGAGATATGAGTGATTTACTGCGAGACAAGCAGAGGGGCTAGGAAATTTTCTTGTAAGAACCCCAACCAAGCATGATGGCCCTGGTCCTGATAAAGCATTTCTGCAGAGGCAATTAAGTGCAAATGAAATTTAATAAGAGTTTGACATACCTTCTTCAGAGTGAATGAGGTAGCAGGTAATGAGATGCCACCTCGCTTCTGTTTATTTGCTGCCTTGCTTCTATTTATTTGTTATGTGATTTCCCCTTACGATAGATCAATTAAACTTTATTCACACCTCCTTGTCTTTGCGCTTCTCAGTGAGGGCTTCTGTAGCAAATGGCAAGCCATTAATTAGACTTCGGTTCACACCTTTTCCTTGAAGGCCATCTCAACAGGAAAAAGGGATAAAAGCTCTTTCTCAAGACTGGGCCCATGTGTGGAATACAGAGCAATAGACTCAAAAGGTCTCTGCATAATCAAAACCACTATGCTTCTGTCATGAGTTCTGGCTCAGTAATTGGCAAGAGTTTAGTTAGCACTGAACTTCCTTGTAAAGGCAGAGGCCCATGCAGGCTTTTGAGTGGACAGTTTCTAGTTGCCAGAGGTGACCAGGTGACCTGTTATTAACCAGCCTCGGTAAAGTGAGTTCCAGAGGATGGTCTCGATTTTAAGAATTCAAAAGAGCTTCCAAATGTATAATGTTTGCCTCCACCAAAGGGCTAAATATATTGAAAGGAAAAGCAAAGTCACCTGGGCTTAGTTTTATGTAAACCTGGAACTTCCATATCCCTTGGTTATTGTTACTGATTATTAGCCAGAGGTGCTATGCTGGTAGTTGTGGAACTTGGCGTTCTGCTTTTAGTCCAGCAAAGGATATCTTTTGGGAATAAGTGCTTTGAAGCTTGTACTTCCACCAACTGTTGTGGCTTCTGTGGGGAAGCCTTTGTTAGCCTTTAAGAGCCAGAACACTGAAATAGAAGAGCTTTAATCTTTCACTGTGTTACCAATGCACATGAACACATAGAGCTGCCTTATACTGAATCAGATCCTTGGTCCTTCCAGGTTAGTATTGTCTACTCAGACTAGCAGCAACTCTCCAGGGTCTCAGAATCACAGAGTTATAAGGGATCTCCAGGGTGATCTAGTCCAACCCCCTACAAAATGCAGGAAATTCAGTTACCTTCCCCCCACACACATACCCAGTGACCCCACTCCAAGCCCAGAAGATGGCAAAAAAAAACCCCCACCGAAACCAAACCTTCCAGAATCCCTGGCCAAACTGGACTGGAAAAATTGCTACCTCACTCCAAAGTAGTGATCAGTATTTCCCTGGACATGTAAGAAAGGGCCACATGAACTAAGCACTGATGCAGCCCTTCCTGCCCTCCTTCCCATGATCCGTGTAAGTTCACAGAATCAGCATTGCTGTCAGATGGCCATCTAGTTCTGTTTTGAAAACCTCCCAAGGAAGGAGAGCCCACCACCTCCTGAGGAACCGCTATGTCAGGAAGTTCTTCCTGATGTTTAGTTGAAAACCCTTTTGATTTAATTTCAACCCATTGATTCTGGTCCAACCTTCTGGGGCAGTAAAAAACAACTCCACAACATCCTTTGTGTGGCAAGCCTTCAAGTACTTTTGAAGATGGTTAACAAATCACCTCTCAGTCGTCTTCTTTCAATGCAAAACATACCATGCCCTTTCAACTTTTCCTTGTAGGACTTGGTCTCCACATCCCTTAACATCTTCATTGCCCTCCTCTGGACATGTTCCAACATGTCTATACCCTTCTTAAACTGTGGTGCCCTAAGCTGAACACAATACTCTAGGGGAGGTCTAATCAGAGTAAAGTAAAGCAAATAACGTGTGATCTGGACACTAAACTTTTGTTGATACAGCCCAAAATTACATTTGTCTTACTAGCTACCACATCACAACTGCTGACTCGTGTTCAGTGTATGGTTCACTAAGACCCCTAGGCCCTTTTTGTACGTATTACTGCCAAGACAAGTCTCCAACATCCTATAGTTATGCATGTGATGTTTTTTTACCTAAATGCAGAATGTAACATTTATCCATGTTAAATTTTTAGCCCAGTTTTCCAGCCTGTCAAGATCATCCTGTCTCTTTTGGTTGTCATTTACTATGTTTGCGACCCCTCCCAATTTAGTATTCTCTTCAAATTTAATACGCTTCCCCTCTATTCCTTCATCCAAATCATTTATAAAGATGTTGAATGAAACAAGTCCCAGAACCTACCCTTGAGGCGTTCCACTTTTTACTCCACTTCAAAAAGATGAGGAACCATTCACAAGAGCACTCTTTGGGTGCGATCTGTCAACCAGCTACAGATCCACCTAACAGTAATAGAATCCAAACCACATTTTACCAACTTGTCAACGAATATTATGTGGAGCCTTATAAAAGTCTTACTGAAATCAAGATAAACAGTGTCTACAGCAGGGGTAGCCAAACTTGCTTAATGTAAGAGCCACATAGAATAAGTGTCAGATGTTTGAGAGCCATAAGACATAAATAATTACACCCAAGAGATAAGGTTACTCTGATGTAACTTACTCGTGTGAAACCCATGCTGGCTCTCATCACTTACAGCCTGTTAGCTTTTTAACTGGAGATGCCAGGGATTGAACTTGGGACCCTTCTGTATGCAAATCAAAGGCTCTTCTACTGAGCCACTGTCCCTCCCCAAACAGTCTCTCACAGGTGATTTATGCCAGTTTCTTGCGTGTGTGTGTGTGGGGGGGGGGATAGAAGTGGGGCCTCAAAACCTGCACCAATCCTGCTCTGCGTGTACCTTCTCTAGAGAACTAGCTTGCTGACAGGGGTTCTGAGGCTGGAGCAAGCTGGACATCGCAGTGAAATTGCATTCTAGATGTGTACATTAGATGCCCCTCACCTGCAGCCTTACCACTGGCTACGGAAGTATAAACTAAATTCTCAGCCATTGTGTTTTTTATTGTTTTTGGTGCCCATATCTTGGCTGGATCATAAGAATTCCAACCACTTCTGTCCTTAGGGGAGTGACATGGGTGCAGTGTTGTGCCTTGTTTGGTGGTATTTAAATGCAGAGCATTACATCTGCTTCATCAGTTTCAAACGGACAGACTTAGCGATTTGTCTTTTTGCTGGTTTATCTTGGTTTCCTGCATCCGCTTGCTCTCAGAAGACTTGAGGACAGAAACAAGTAAACGGAAACTAAAATTACAAGAGCTAAAAGCACCCTGAGTGCATGCCTTCGTTTGCTGTTCTGGGGTTTGCTGCAGTCATGCAGCTTCTCAACATATTTTGCTGCTATCCCAATATCTCTTTGCTCAGGGTTTTTTTTTTTTTTGAGGGGGTGAGGGTAGGGTTTAGAATTCCTTTACTTGATTGTGTGGCAATTGGCTGCTAATGCCTAAGCATTTGGAATATTTCTCTGGCGGTGCCTTAAGGCTACTGAGGCTTAATTCTACACACTGTCAAGTCTTGAAGACAGCTGGCCCCCCAGCGTGCTCAGCAAGTGGGAAATATTGATGGCTGAGTTGGAGGTTGCTGTGACCCAAGAGCTGAGGAACACATTCGTGGGGGTGAGTTGTGTGAAACTGCCTGCAGTGGAAGAAATTGGTGTTTTTACCAGTGAGCGTGGCATGGATTGGAAAGAGGACTCATACTTTAGCGGTAGAGTGCCTGCTTTTGTGTGCGTAACAAGCAAAGGGGCAACACAGTATATTACAGGGGGAAACAACAACTGTGCACATAAACAATAAAGAATTTATAAACCAATATAGAAAAGTCTCTTTATTTGTTTTCCATAGATACTTCATACACAGTACAAAATCTTTTTCCAAAATTTATGTCCGGTTCTCTTTTAGTCGTTAAGCAGAAAAATTAATATAGAAGCTTTCATTTAGAACATAAATTCATAGTCCTTGTGCCTATTGTGAATTGTAAGAAGTCTTAGCTTGACGTCAGTTGATTGATATTACAGAACAAAATGGCTCTATGATAAAGCATCTCTTTGCGAAACGTGATCCATTAGTCGACTGGCACGTAAAGGAGAAGATAGAGGCCTTTGGAGCTTACATTTCATGAGTACATATGAACATATGAAGCTGCCTTATACTGAATCAGACCCTTGGTCCATCAAAGTCAGTATTGTCTTCTCAGACTGGCAGCGGCTCTCCAGGGTCTCAAGCTGAGGTTTTTCACACCTATTTCTGAAAAAAACAAAACCTTTATTGGGTATTGGATTCACCCAATGTAAGATGAAGGACTATGAATGCATGTTTTAAATGAAAGCTGCTATATGGATTTTTCTGCTTAACAATTGGAACTCTTCTAAGAGAATTGGACATAAATTTTGGAAAAAGATTTTGTACTGTGTATGAAGTATCTATGGAAAACAAATAAGAGTCTTTTCTATATTGGTTTATAAATTCTTTATTGTTTATATACACAGTTGTTGGTTTTTTTCTGTTTTTGTGTGAGGGCAATTTTTGGGAAGGAGAGCCACCATCTTTCTCAGTCAGATAAATGATGATTGGGATTTGTATGTTCTCCCTCTCCCTTTGCATATGAGCACCACACAAGATACAAATACAATTTGTGACATGAATTTATGTATTTATTTAAAATATTTATATGCTTGCTTTTTTTCTGAGCATTTCAAAACAATGCAACATACATAATATATGAACACAGGATTTTGTGTGCCATGGCTTCATAGGTGCAAAGGGAAGCCATAGGGTTTAACATTCAGCTTTCCTCACTTTCATTTTTTAAAGAAAAAACACCTGTGCGCTTGGAAGGATATAGAAGTGTGTTGGTACTGCCTGGCTGGATCTGCAGAAGTCAGAGACTGTTGAATGAGATTCCAAGTGGGTGAACAGGTTGGGCTGCAGGTCCCCCCCCCTTTTGTGTATCTTCATCCCTTCCCACATCAAGTAGAATAAATTATGCAAAACAGAGAAGTGCAGAATAAACAAATGAGAAGCAGCATGCACATTTGCACAATTTAATACGGGCTGAGGAATGTGGTTCTCTTCTGCAGAATCTGGATTGCCTTGGTGCAGAATTCCACTCTCTTAGTATACTGCCCTCATACTCCTGATCATAGCATGAGCTTAGGGGAGGGATGGTGACTCAGTGGTAGAGCATCTGCTTGGTAAACAGAAGGTCCCAGGTTCAATCCCTGGCATCTTCAACAAAAAGGGCCTAGGCAAGTAGGTGCGAAAAACCTCAGCTTGAGACCCTGGAGAGCCGCCACTGCCAGTCTGAGTAGACAGTACTGACTTTGATGGACCAAGGGTCTGTTTCAGTATAAGGCAGTTTCATATGTGCTGCTAATATGTAGGTAGAGTGGTGTTCCCATGAAAGTAATGTAGGAGTGAAGTGGAAGTTGCTTCTGCCTTATGCTTCGAATCGCACAGTCTGTTGAGGCCATTGCCTTGTTCAAGGTAGGTTTATCACTAAAAGCACCTTAACTAATCTGATACTGAAACTTAGACTAATCTCTTTGAATTTGCAGAAGTTTTGACGTCTGCTGTTCGGAAGCAGTAGAAGATTAAATCAATTGGATTTGAGACTGCAAGACAACTTTGAAAGTGCCACCTTTCCTAGGAATGGTGCATAAATATTTTACCAGTTGCTTTAAACACACATGATCCCCCCAGCTTTTTGGTTTTTAACAATTTGCTGAGTTTCTGTAAAATGCCACATTTAAGCACAGTTGTCTGGAATGTGTTGTGTGGTGCTGTTTTCCTCCCTGGAATGTTGTCAGATGGGACAGGGGAGTGACAGCATTGCCAAATGGAACATAATAACTGAGAGTCTCATTAGTAGCCAGTGTTTAATTAGGATGACTCTTCCCATACATAGCCATGAATCACAATCCTTTAAGTAGATAGGGTTCTATGATTTTGTGGCAGTTTTAATTGGATACCTCCCTCTTATTTTCAGAGCTGAAACAAACAAAAAAGATCCAGTTTGGCGTAGTGGTAAGAGCGGCAGGCTCTAATCCGGAGAACTGGGTTTGATTCCCCACTCCTCCACATAAAGCCAGCTGGGTGACCTTGGGTCAGTCCCAGATCTCTCAGAGCCCTTTCAACCCACCTACTTTACAGGGTGTCTGTTGTGGGGAGAGGAAGCAAAGGTGATTGTAAGCTGCTCCAAGATAAAAACCAATTCTTCTCCTCCTTCCCCACCCCCCCGAAGCGACAGTTCTACTGGCAGGCCGTGCTGGCTTGTCTTGTGCAGTTCTACTAACCTTTGCCACCAAATAATGGATATGCTGAAGACCCCCACAGGAGTCCCAGCACAGGGGAAAGTATCTCAAGTTTCTTATCCGTGATTAAGAGAGGAGCACCTGGTGGGCTTGTGTAGCTCAGTACTCTTCTCTCCTTTTTCAGTGCTAATCCAATGAGTATCTGACCAAGGGAATGTTAACTTTCAAAAGCTGATAGCCTGAAAACCTTGCTGGTCTCCGCTACAGGACTGTAATCTAGCTGTACTGCTGCAGACTAGGCACATGAAACTATTGTGGAGAATTGTGGAGACGGTTATTTTTTGTGTGGCAACTTTACTCCCTCTCTGTGGGCACCACCCATCTTAATTGCTAAGGGCAGAGGAAGCCTGGGAGTGGTTTTTAAAGAAGGTCTTTCAAAAACAGGCAAGGTTATATGGGTGGAGATCGGTGTTCTCTCTAAGCTGAGTTAGTGTGAGCTAGCTCACCGTTTTTTAGCCTTTGGCTCACGCATTTTTGTCTCACTTTAGGAAGGATGGCCCCAGAGCAAACTAATTTATGTAGCAGCCAAATTGTTCGCTCACAACTTAAATGCCAGTAGCTCACAAAGTAGAATTTTTGCTTGCAAGACTCCACAGCTTAGAGCAGGGATGTCAAACTCATTTGTTATGAGGATTGGATGTGACATAAATGAGACCTTGTTGGGCCAGGCCATGTGTGTACCTACTTAAGATTAGGTAGCAGAAATATAAACTTTTTAAAGGACACAGATAAACATGACTAAACATTTTTTTTAACTTAAAACGTGCTTAAAACATTAGCACTCATTGGTCTTAAAGGTGCTTTCTTTATATTTCTTCCAAGGGAACTGGGCAAAGGAGGCTCTGGCTCTTTTCCTCCCTCCCCAGGGGACCAAGAGGTGGAGGAGCCTCAAGTAATGGAGAAAATCCAGGTTTTGCTCTGTAGTTCCTGTGCAGTTGAGCAAGCCATGCAAAGCAAGTTGAGATGCAGAAGGAAGCAAGAGAGAGGGAGAAGGAAGCAGACAAGAGCCAGTTGCTCGTGGCCTGATTCAGCCCCTGGGGTCACATGTTTGACACCCTGGCTTAGAGCGATTGGTGGAGATGGTAACCAGTGTTCCCACTAGGCTGAGTTAGAGTGAGCTAGCGCACCGTTTTTTAAGCCTCTGGTTCACGCATTTTCGTCATAGCTCAGGAATGATGCTGCTTAGAGCAAACTAATTTATGCAGCAGCTCACAACTTTAATGCCAGTAGCTTACAAAGTAGAAGTTTTGCTTACAAGGCTCCACAATTTAGAAGGGAGTATTGGTGGTAATCATGGCCTGCTGTTAACCTCCTCCCTAAAATCTTGTTCATCGGTGCTATTCAGTTCTGAGCAATGCCCAAACAATTACAAGCATCTCTTCCCAGCCCTAAGAGCTAGAAAGTTCATTTTGGAAAGGGGAGGGGGGATGTAAGCAAATCTTCTCGCAGATTTGAATTTTCTCTTCAGAACCATTTCTGTGCTGCCTATAAGTGGTAGAAATGTAGATACATATGCCTTCGCACGTGAATGTTGAATATCTGAAACTACGCTGGTATATCAAGCTCAAGGGTTGGTCCTTCTAGCGCAGTATTGTCTCCTCTGACTGGGAGTGGCAGCTATCCAGAATCTTGGGGCAAAGAGAAGCATTTTTGGGGCATCTGCTATTCAGGATCTTTCAGCTGGAGGTGCCAGAGATTGAACCTGGGTCCAGGGCCAGGTAACGTACACACTCTACCCTAGGCCGCAGCCTCCCCTCTCTAATATGAGTGCTAAAACGGAAGAGCCATTCTCACTGTTAACACAGCTGAAATATCTACCCGATTGAGTCCTCATAGACACCACACTGCTTAATACAACAGGACTGTTTTCCCCTACGAATGTCCAGTCACTTGAGTGATTGTAGCTGTGCTTGGCTTTCCGCCAGCCTTGCAGCTCCCCGTTGGGAATGTGTTATGTGGACCAAGTAATGACTGCCAGCGTGCAGGGGGAGCGCTTCCGCGAGCCACAAGTACTTGTGTAACGTTGTTGGGTAAGCATTTATGCAACTTGTGTGCCTCTGGCTCCGCTGAGCTACGTGAACACCATTTCAAAGTACTTATTTCCTCCTCCTAAGTGAGGCTAATAATTCCCTTGCGAGCTGACACAGCTGGTGATGGAAACGTCCTTGCCACCTGCAGTTAGTCATGTTCTGCGCAGCTCAAGCTCTTTGGTGATTCACTGGCTCGGACTTGTGTTCCCCCCCCCCCCCCCAAAGCCATCCCTGAGACCCATAAGACCTAAATAAACTTGGGAGTGGGAGCTGAGGCAGAGAAGCAAATGCAAAACTTAGAAGTGGAAGCCGAAGTGAAGAAGCAGGAGCAGCAGCTCCAGCCTCACTGAGGAAAGAAAGCAGCAGCATGCTGGGAATATTTCCTACAAAAGCCAGGGGAAGAGCCTCACAATGCAGCAGCACTAGTCTCGAGCAGTTAAATGTTTGCACTCGACTGTCGAAGTGGCAGATTTCAGTAGCAGGAGACACTCGGTGATTAATCCTGACTTTGTTTTATAACATGAAGAAGATGATGATGATGATATTGGATTTATATCCTGCCCTCCGCTCTGAATCACAGAGAGGCTCAAAGGTAAAGGTAGTCCCCTGTGCAAGCACTGAGTTGTTACCGACTCATGGAGTGACGTCACATCACAACATTTTCATGATAGACTTTTAATGGGATGGTTTGCCATTGCCTTCTCCAGTCATTTACACTTTACTCCCAGCAAGCTGGGTTCTCACTTTACTGACCTTGGAAGGATGGAAGACTGAGTCAACCTTGAGCCGGCTACTTGAAACCCAGCTTCCGCCGGGATCGAACTCGGGTCATGAACAGAGCTTGGACTGCAGTACTGCAGCTTTTCCACTCTTCTTCCCCACAACAGACACCTTGTGAGGTAGGTGGGGTGGAGAGAGCTCTCACGGAAGCTGCCCTTTCAAGTACAACTCCTGCCAGAACTATGGCGTGGCCAAGACCATTCCAGCAGCTGCAAGTGGAGGAGTGGGGAATCAAACCCGGTTCTCTCAGAGAAGAGTTCGTACACTTAATCACTACACCAAACTAGCAAGAAGGCCATTTAACTATGGCACTCGTGACCATTTGAGAGCAGTACCATGTTGGGTAACCAGCGGCTGATGACTTCTAACTGGCTTGTCCGTACAGGAAGCGCTATGCCTGTCTGAAGAACTGGCTTCTCATGGTCACTCCGTCTGACAGCATTCCTGGAGTGTCTCAGTACAGGCTGGGGAGGGGGAATTGCATGGTTATAAGAACCAAAAGAGGGGGGGGAAATCCCCCCGAAAGCTAGTGTATTGGAGAAATTGCCTAGGCTAGAAGAACTTCTTCATATCCTGGTCTGTGTGCAGAGAGTTGTGTGGAAGAGGATCCCACTGTGTGCATTTGGTTGTCTGCATTCTGTGCTGCTAAAATTCGGGAATTGTCTTGCTTCTTCACCTGCTCATGTAAATGAGGCCTGCTTTAAAAGACTCTGATATAGGTTAATGGATCCTTGCTGCAAGGCAAATGCATTTGAGAACCCAGATTGGGCTTTGGGGGGGGGGGGAGACACACAAGGGTAATTAATTTGTTGATTTGAGCTTTCCTCAACTGCAAAGCTCTTCTTCTACTAACACACACCCCCCCCCCCCGCAGTTACTTTGGAGACCATTGTTTGATTGCTCTGATTCCTCTGGAATAACTGGTTGCAGGCAGTCTTCTGAATTAGAGTCTCCATGCACTCTCTTTCTACTTTTGGGGGGTCTCTTGTTTCCTGTGAATCAGCAAGTTGGGGGGCTCCAGTTGGGACATAGTAAGCTGCCTTTCAGCAGGATAAGGGTACACACAGAGGATCATTTTAACATAGCTGTTTTGCCTAAACACACACTTTGCTTAATGTTCACAATTAGTGTGATTGGATTTGTCATCCACTCCCCTCCACTAGCGTTCCCTTTCTACATTAATTAATGGGGGGAAAGAAATGATGTGCTTCCAATTTTGGACTGCGGGAAGTGGTGTGATTGTGTGTTTTTGTTGTTTCCAGACATTTAAAGCTTTATTTTTGTATCATGTGTTGGGGAAAGAACTACTAACTGGCTAAATCAGTATAAACCAGGGGTGTCAAACATGCAGCCCCTGGGGGCCAAATCAGGCCTCTAGAGGGTTATCAGGCCCCGAGCAACTGGCTCTTGACTGTTTCCTTCTCCCTCTCGCTTGCTTCCTTCTGCATCTCAGCTTGCTTTACAAGGCTTGCTCAATTGCACAGGAGCTGCAGAGGAAAACCTCGATTTTCTCCATCGGTTGAGGCTCCTCCCCCTCCTGGTCCCTTAGGGAAGGAAGGAAAGAGCCAGAGCTTTCTTTGACCAGTTCCCTGGATCCTATGGGAGAAATACAAAGAAAGCGCCTTTAAGACCAATAAGTGCTAATGTTTTAAGCATGTTCTGAGTTTTTTTAAATATTTGTGTTTGTGTCCTTTAAAAAGTTTATATCTCTGCTACTGATAGATACACAAACGGCCCAACCCAACGGCACGGCCCAGCCCAATAAGTTCTCATTTATGTCAGATCCGGCCCCTGGTCTAAATGGACATCAGGGAAATTCAGGTTTGAACATAGTGATAAGGCAAGGATGCCAGCAAGTTCTGGAGTACCATGTCATAGAAACACATCTGGTGCATTGAGTTTCCTACTATCTGTGGGAATTTGAGTAGAGATTCTAGAAATCAAATCTATGTGGTTAATCCTCCTCCTTACGATGGTATTAAGATTCCTGTTCCTGGATTACAGGATGCTTTTCTTATGTGAGTAGGTATGTTTTTGGGGGAGGAAAAAAGACCCGTAATCTAGTTTATCTAGATTTATGGAAACTTTGAAGTCATTAATTTCCCCAGTATTGCAAAGGTTCTCTTTATCAGAGCTGTGTCCACCTACCAGAGCAACGTTCTCAAACATTTTAAACTGAGAAAGGGTGAGTGGGTGCCTTCGAAGCCATTCTGATGTCTGCCCCTTACCTGCCCCCAGTGTGTGTGCATATGTGTATGTGTGTGTGTACATGTGTACACAGTTGCAGCTGAGCCATCTGCACACTGAAGTGACGAGAGAGAAATGCTTGTACTTTATTTTTCAGTACTTGTCGACAACATTGAACATTAACCTTTTTAAAAAGGGGGGCAGGAACTCCCTGCATTTCACTAGTGTGATTCTCATGTAATCTGTCATGCTCAGCTTTATTTTACAGACCCACCTGGAAAGGGAAGGAGGCTAGGCGGGACTGGCATTGATGCCCTCCTGGTGAATGGGCTTCCTCCACCTCTAGAGAGCCATCCCACAGTTTACATGTGCCAGTGCTAGATTATTTCTCTTTCCTAGAATAAAGTGTGACACATCAGTGCAACAAGGGTTTTGTGTTTTTTTAAATCAGCTTGCCTGTGTCTTGCAAGCTTGGCTTGAGTAACTGTATCTGGCAGGCTGTTTGCCAAGGAGCAGGGTTTTCCCTGGGGGAAGCAGCAAGCTTCAGAACTGCTACGGCAATATTTTGGCCGAGAGAAATCTTTTGGTTCTGTTTCCTAATGATAAAACGCTTAAGAGGAGGCTTCTGTTCTATTGGAAACAACACCCAATATTTAAACAATAAGGGCTCTCTTCCCTCCCCCTTTCAAAAGCTGTTGTTGATTTGCGACATGGGAAGGGTTCTGTGGCTAGACTTTTGCAACCCAGTGTGGGCTGATTTGCCTCTTGTGGAAGAAGCAGAAGCAACTAAAAATAGTGCCAATTATTGAGCACACAGCTGACTACTTCTGAGATTGCGGGGCTGGCTTTTTGAAACGACGTGTACATTCTGAAACGGCAGATTCAGGCACTTGAAGATGGAGGCTTCAAAGGTCAGAAGGACTGCCTTCTTAACAGGGTAATTGACTTTTTTAAAAAAGAAATTGCCAGCATTTGAAAGGACTGTGATTAGAATATTTGAAGAGATGCCACCCTATGAAATCACAGAAAGAACTAAACCAGTTCTTGGTCTCTTTCCATTTTCTTGGCTAGCTGTGGAAACTACCAAGGAGCACTCTCAATGCCTGTGGTTTTGTCAAAGTTCCCTTTCATGTTGATGACGCTGAGATCAGGCTCTACAGAAGCCAAAGTTTTAGAATTCATGTCTCACTAATCGGAGCAATCTAATCCCATACTTCAGTGTGAAGGATCAGCAAATTGAACTTTCTAGTCATTCAGTAAACGTAATGGTCTTAAAGGTGCACTTGACTCCTACTTTGTATTTACCAGAGTTCTGGAGTAGGCGTACAGTGCATTCTAAGACACTAATTAGATCTGAATGGATGTTTAAGATCACTGAGTGCCGTCTTGTTGAATGCCTCTAGAGTGTTGAAGGCAAAGACAAATAGATTCAAGGGCAGCTTCTATCCAAGTGCCGTGGTTAAGCTAAATGCAGGGTTATGAATGGTTATGTGTTTTTAGATGCATTTAAATGGTCTATGTATATGTCCTTTTGTGGGTGTTGATGTGTTGGTATGCTTGTGGAAGAGCACCTCATTTCGTTGCTCTCATTTTCTTGAGAACAATGACAATAAATTTATCTATCTATCTATCTTTAAATTGTATTGGAATTATATTGAAATTAGCACCTGAATTGTTTTAATGTAATGCTTTAACCAATGTTTTATTGTTTTACTGTGGATTGTGAGCCTCCCTTGGCGGGGAGGGCCGGAGTATAAATCGAAGAAACCTAACCTAATTGGTCTTTCTGATTCCTCCATAATGGAGTTCAGAGAATCTCACTTTGGAAGGGATCCCACTGCTGGAATAAGCCCCACTGTCCCACAGCACTTCAGATGTTTGAGGGGGATACACTGTGTGACACAAAGCGCTGGACTGGATGGGCCATTGGCCTGATCCAACATGGCTTCTCTTACGTTCTTGCAGCGCTTCAGAATGTAATCTTGGGAGGTCTGTTTTAGGCTTCTTGAGGTGTTTCTTAACAGATCCTGGTTCCAGGCCAAAGGATGAATAGTTTGTGAACTCAGTATTTTTACCCAGTTTCATGTGGGCCCTGTGGCGCAGATTGTTAAAGCTGCAGTACTGCAGTCCTAAGCTCTGCTCACGACCTGAGTTTGATCCCCAGTGGAAGCTGGGTTTTCAGGTAGCTGGCTCGAGGTTGACTCAGCTTTCCATCCTTCCGAGGTCGGTAAAATGAGTCCCCAGCTTGCTGAGGGGAAAGTGTAAAAGACTGGGGAAGGCAATGGCAAACCACCCCATAAAAAGTCTGCCATGAAAACGTTGTGAAAGCAACATCACCCCAGAGTTGGAAATGACTGGTGCTTGCACAGGGGACCTTTCCTTTTTCAGGTGGGCACGTGTGTAGTTCATCTGCATTTTTACATAATATCAGGAGGCACAAGGGTATTGAACTGCGTGGAGACCCAGCTCAGAGCCAATGAAGATGGCCATTGTTACAATGTGATGTACAACCAGCTGCATTTGCTAGCCCGTTACAGCTATAAACTTCCCATATTTATTTCTCCCAAATGTTGTAAACTGTACTTTTATGGGTAATTTTGAACATGAAAATCTGGAATCTAGGCTAATTAAACATCCCCCCCCCTTTTTTTTATGTCTTTCAGCAAACGTGGCTTCAGCGTTCGATCCTTTGGCACTGGGACTCATGTGAAGCTGCCGGGACCCGCTCCGGACAAGCCAAACGTTTACGATTTCAAAACGACATACGATCAGATGTACAGTGATCTCCTTAGGAAAGACAAAGAACTGTATCCCTGCAGAATGCCCCTTTCAAAACCCTGCTGCCGCTCACCTTTACGAAAGGTGTCTGTCGTCCATTTCCCTAAGGAACATGCTGCTACTTGACTGTGGCAAGATCTTGGGTATTTAACAGTTCTAGGCAGGGGCTTCAGATGAAGGAAGGGGCTCTTAATGCTCCTGTCGGTTGCTTCCCCTCTGCTGAGAAGCGGTGTGTGGGTCAGGATCTGTTAGGGGCAGCTTAACGTCTCTTTCTCAGGATGTGTTTGCACTTCCATACGCCGTATAACTGCATGGGATCTGCTCCCAAAGTATTGACTTCACCATAAATTGCCCTGTAATTGATGAAATCACTGCTGCATGCTTGCAGCTACTGATTTAACTCTTGATTGCAGGTTGGTATGCAATTCCTCTTTTCTGGGTTAGCGCCCCCCCCCCCCATTCCTTCCTCTTACTAATTCTTTTTTTGGCTTTCTTCTCAGTCTCCCTGCTCCTGTTTCCTAAGCTCCTTCCTTCCCTTGACCTTCTGTGTTCTCAGGCTCAGCTGTTGCTTTCCCAGTCTTGCAGTCTCCCTTTAAGGTGTTCTGGGAGTTCTCCCTCACTAGGTTCTTAGCTGACGGCATCCAGAAACCCTTCTTCATGGTCCAGCTCTATTCCATCAAGGAGACTCGGACCAGACCTTGTCAGAGGCACGTTTGCTAGCCGTGAAATCCCTTTGCACTACAGAAAAAATTACCCAGTGCTCTGAGGTAGTGACTCAACCCCTTGATGGTGGAGCGTGGGGCATTTCCTGTGGCAGTTGCTGTAGTGAAACGGTGGTGCAGATGCATCCTTAGAAACAGCTTGAGTACGTCTGGCACCTTCCTCCATATAATTCCAGCGTACCGTCCCTTGCCAGTGCAAAGATCATTCTTTGCTGTGGGCAGGGCTGTGGATTGCCCCAAAGTGCGATGTAGTTCCAGAAGGAAGCAGGTAAGAATTAAAAGAAAAGTAGGTCCTCCTGTGTCATGTCTACAAGGGAAATGTGCTCTTAGCTCTGACCACACGTTTTGGAGCAGTTAAAAAGGCATCCTTGAAGACCAGAGTTGCCGAGAATCACACACTCAACTGTATTCACCGCTAAGGGTATATAGACTCAATATCATCTTGAGTGCATCTTTATGGCTTTTTTTGTTTTTGCACAGGATTTAAAAGTCTGGCAAATCTGTAGAGAATATAAGCTTGTTACCTATTCTTGCTGACCTGGTCCCTTTTTTTGTGAGATTAATGTGGGTTCCAACTCCTTTCGATGAGGGCACATGGCCTAATAATACTCAGCCCCCTCTTGCCTAGCTCTCAAAGCAAAACAAAACGACATTTTGGGGGAAAGGAAGTTTAAATTGCCCACAGCTCCAAGTCTATGCTGGACAAACATTATGAAAATTTTGCAAATGTCAGTTATTCTAGCTGGAAACTTTTTTGAGAACTGGAATTGAAAGTTAATCCTCCGGCCTTTTGATAGCAGCAGAATATGCAAAGAGAAAAACCCATTTACCTTGCCATTTGGAGCAAGGGCTATTCCCGTTAGAGGTCTGTGCCCACTTTCTTTTTTCAGGAGCTGATCAGGAAGTAAAAATGGGTGGGGTATCATTGGCCAGGAGGACACACTTAGGGAAGTCCAGTTTTACAAAGAAATGCCTTCCAGAAGCAGATTGCGCTCTACTCTATGTGGATGAGATATTCCTGTAGATTTTTTTTAAAAAAAAAAACCCCAAAAAGATGGGCGTAAAGCTTGCTGTGGAGATGGGAGCACATCGCTAACCAGGAGTGCACCAAAATTAATACAGTTAACAGCCCGTGGCAGTAAGATCTTCCAGTTGGCCAGTGGAACTGGACTCCAGAGTTTGTTTAGGCTGGGCTATGGTGACCAGAGACTCAGGGTGTGTCATTGGGAGGCCTCCACACCGCAGCTCGCTGTGACTTGGGTTATCTGGGCAGAGTTCCAGCTTTGTATTTTGCCTCTGGGAAAAAAAACATTAAACCTCAAAAGCCTGCAGCTGCTAGTAGTGGCAGTTTTCTTGACCTGAAGTAACTGCGCCACATCCTGCTCTGGGCTTGTACAGCACACGCGGGTGTCGGGTCTATTTTTCTACAGGGCCTGTACCTAAATCGCCCAGTGCTTCCTATGATGCCAGGACTGGAGAAGGGACCACTTGAAAACTGTTGCCCTCAAAAACTTAACCCACCCCTGGGTGTCTTGCAAGCCTAGCTCTCACTGAGGTGGCTGATCTCTGTCCAGGCTGGATCGCTTCAGCCGGGGGGTGGGGAGAGGGGTTGGAATCCAGCTTCCGGGTCGGATCATTTTAGCCCCTGGGGTTGGGGTGCCGTCCATTAATGGCCTGCCATCTTGCAGAAATGAAGATGGGGAAAGACGTAGACTTTCTGGCCAGTCCCCCCCCCCCCACCTCACCCTTCTCTTGGATTAATCAGCGGCCAGCCGCTTTGCAGAAGAGGAAAGGGCGAGTCATTGAGGTCTTAGAGTTGGCCTGCTTTCACCAAACTGTAGCTGTCAGCTGCCTTAAGCGTCTCTGTCTACAAGGAAAGTTAGGGTGTAAACTTATTTTCTAAAACAAATGCCCTTGCCTATTCTTGAATATTTAATGCAGCGGGGGAGGGATGGCTATGCATGAAACTTTCCCCCCTGTCAGTTTAAATTTGTGTGCAGAGGCCTTGCCGTAAGGAAAGCAGCATCCAGTTATGAAAGTCCCCGACTGTAGTCTGAAGACTTGACTTGGCTTGACTACCTCAGTGAGAACTTGGCCTTGGAAATGCCAGGAAAAGGGGTATCTCTCTCCCACCCCAGTCTTCATAGGACTACCTTAAACAGAATATGTGGGATTTTTCCAGGTTGCTTTGAGGATCCTCCTTTTCATTGGCTTGCCTTTTACTGTTAGCGTACTGTGAACCTAGCCATTTTTTTTAAAAAAAACCTCCTGTTTCCACTTGCAAGCCCTGCAGTGGAGAAACTACTAGTTCTCTTTCCTCCGGTATTTTGCTCTGCGGTCTCCCAGCCCTGTTTGGAAAGCAGGGCGGGCTGGGAGAAAGGCTTCCCTCATGCCCTGAAGCGCTGTGCAAAGGAGGGACTAAGCTGTTCTTTGTGGTTCTGGGCTGAAGTGCAGCTGAGAAAGCAACAGACCTTGCATATCCCGGCTATAATAGCCAGCCCTAGAGCAGGCAGTCAAGCTCGAGGCAGAGGTTTTTGGGGGGAAGGGGTGTGGATCATGATAAAAACAGTTGCCAGGGGCTACCAAAGGAGCAGAAGAACGGATAGCTAGGCCCTTTGTCAGCAGACTTTCAGTCTCAAACGCATGAATGGAAGTCATCCTCCAGATGATTTGCCTTGTTCCCCAGTGTTGCTTGCTCTTAGGGTCGTGCAGGCTTCAACTTCCAGGCTTCGATGTCTGAAGCGGCAGCTCCTTCCTTTGTCTCCACTTAATATCAGGGCACAAGTGGTATGTGGGGACATGCAAGTCCATGTCTTGGGGACCAAGGGGTGTTCTCCTTCTCTAGTGCAAGCTAGGCACACTGGATATTTGCTTGGAAGGCTTTGGTTACCCCATCTCCCCTCCCCCCCTCACTCCAGTCGAGGAAGCAGCCAACCTGACCAGGCAGGAAGCTCTACAGAGGTGAACGCCAGGAAGCCAAGGTAAAAAGCTGCTTAGAATGGCAAGGGGTGTGGGAAAACCTTCCTTCTTTTTCCCTTCTCAGTGGGGAATGTAGGTGTGGGCAAAACTCATTTTTTGGGGAGGGCGGGGGGTTTGCGAAAAATAGAAGAACTTCTGGATTGCAATGACTTGTGTGCATAATGCACACCAGTAAATGCAGCGTTCTCGTATTCCTTCCCCCTTTAAGACGCTTAGAAGCATGGATGCCTCCATAGAAGGCCCGGGAGATACAGCAAGCAGCCATGGTTGACTAGCAGACAACATGGCTTGCATGCACAACAACTTGTGTGTTGAACCCTTGACATCTCCCTCTGAAAGTTCACAGCCCCTTTAACACAGAGAAGTTGCTAGTCGGTAGCAGTGCTGAGCTAGATATATTGTATTCTAGGCAGTATATAAATGCTTTAAATAAATGCTCTAACCACCTCTTCTCCATATTTAAAACATTCATGTACTGCTTTTCCATCCAAACAGGGCCCCCAAGCTTTGGTTAGTGTATTTTCCTTTATTTAAAGCATTTGTACGCTGCCCTCTCACCTAAATAAGGTTCCCAAGCCTAGGTTAGAGTTGGGGGAAACTTGCATTTGGTTTCCTGTTCAGTCATGAAGCTTATCGAGTGATGCTTTCAGTTGAACCCATCTGACAGGTTTCTTAGGATATAATGTGGCACTTAGCAAACCAGGTAGACCATTGTAAGGAAAAAGGGATGGGTGATAGTTGGGTCCGTGGTTAACTCTACGAGGCAGTTTTATACATTGGAAGACCAGGAAGCACATTTTTACCTAAGTTAACTTTAAAGCATTTAAAAACCAGAGCGGATGAACAGCAGAAGACTCGTGTGTGTGTGTGTACGTGTGTTTAGGAAGGAGTTGCATAGTGATGGGTACAAATGTACCCACAGGTTTATCGTTAAGAGCCCCCATCCTGCTGGTGCCCATTACAGAGTCTGTTACCATATTTTATCATAGAAGACAGTCTCCTTGTGAAAATGAATTGCAAATAGGATTCAGTTGTGAATTCTGCTAATACCCTTTTGCACACTTGTGTTTGTTTTTTTTTACTACACTGGCTGCCGGGTCATATCAAATGACGGTTGCAAATAGTTCTTAATAGCAGGAAAAGCCATCAGTTAATCTGTATTTAGGAAATTAATACGTACACCGTCACATCATCTCGTAGTATGGGCACAGGCCCTGGAAGTCTGCGTGTTCTGCCATCAACTGATTAAAAATACTGGCTGTTAATCTTCTGCAGTTCTCCCTAACATAGCACCCTTCCCTGGTGCCCACCAAATGCTCTTAGAAAGTGGGTGGGGCTAGATGGGGCTTTTGCTTAGCAGAGCTGATTGGCTGTGTAGATTTAAAGGTGTCCTGTTAAACAGGGCTTCAGCATTTCAGGTAGAAGAGGTACCGTTACAGATCCAGGTTGGCGGCCATGTTGGTCTGAAGCATTAGAACAAATTTTGAGTCCAGTGGCACCTTTAAGACTGACAAAGTTCATGCTTTGAATAAAACGTGGTTGGTCTTAAAGGCGCCGCATAACCTTGCTCTGTGGCATTTTGTGGCAGGCTCGTGCAGCAGCCGTTTTGTGGTTGTGCCCAGTGCTGCGTGTCAGAATTCCAAAGTTGCCTAAAACGTTGGGAACTTTTGGGCAGCCCCTAAAACGTTGTGAACTTTTGATCTGTTGACTAAATTTAAACTTCTATACTGCCAAAATGCCAGTACATGGTCCCTCATGATGTTACAAGTGAGAACATACCATTTAATGACTCTTAACTACCCATATAATACTTTTGTTCCTTAAATGTGTTAACACCCCAGAAACAAAATACATCAAGTGTGTGCCCTCAGCTGATGATTAAAACTGTCCTTCACCTATTTTAATGAATCAACAGAATATTTTATTTTTTAAAAAATCTTGCAACCTTAACCGTGAATTCCATTTCTGTTAAAAAGCCCACAATTGGCATATGGGAGCTTGTGAACGCAGCGAGTCCTGGCTACTATACCCAGCCCAAACTCACTCTCGGCCCTAGCGCTGCTTGCAGCCATTAGGAGCTCGATCC
The DNA here is from genome assembly GCF_032191835.1 of Heteronotia binoei. NCBI lineage: Eukaryota > Metazoa > Chordata > Lepidosauria > Squamata > Gekkonidae > Heteronotia > Heteronotia binoei. Next base: position 11,057,644 of record NC_083240.1, on the reverse strand, counting down.
CAAACATAGGAACTTTGGTAGATCTCGCTGTTTCTTGGAGAGTAATTTTAATATTCACATAAATAGTGGATAGCGTTTGTAACATTATACAGTCTTAAAATTCCAGCTTCTATATACCGCCCGAAATTTCTGCATACCACCCCAGATTAGGAAATGGTGTATTTTGAGAACTTCCAGCAAATCCTACAAAATTTTTTCATATGGCGTTTAACCGTAAAACAAATGGCATGTAGAATTTCTAAAAACAATCCCAGCGTTCAGGTTTAAAATTACAGTTAGTTTAATTTCTGGCACTCCCCATGGAACCAAGAACTTAAGTCTTCCAGTCAACTTGAAGAGCTAAAAATCCTATTTCAGGGATCTCTAACCTTTTGGAGCCTGTGGGCATATTAGGAATTCTTGATGTGGTACAGTAACAAAATGGCTACCTCAGTAGGTTGAAGCATCTACAAAATGAGTGCCAGAGCTTCACTTCAGTAACAGTGTAGTTACTCGTGCTGTGATGGCAGCTGCCGTCACCACAATATTTAAATCTTGCACAGCCAGTCAAAGCCTTATTGGGCAAAAACCCTACCTTGGCCCCACCCACTTCCTAAAATACTTGGCCGGCAACCGAAAAGGTCTTGGCGGGGACCATAACATCCTGAGGGAACCCTTGCCTATTTGGTGAGAATGTGTCTTCTGTAACGGCACCATAAACCCCCTACAGAATATTAAAATGGCCGGGACGTATCTTTTCGAGCTCCGTTCCATTTTTCTTTCTCACCCAAATACTTAAGAGGGTTTGAACCCTTCAAAAATAGTGGGATGCTTGGCAAAACAAGTCGCAATACGAAGTGATGCTTGCCACCCCGCGTTGATGAAGACACTGGTGACAAGCGAGCGATAGTCTGACAGCAACAGCGTGTAGACAAGCAAGATAGCGGAGATTGACAAAAACATGGTCAAGAGGTACACACCTCTTGGGGTTGTAATGGATAGCTCGATGAAAATGTCAACTCGCGAAGCAACAGCAAAAAAAAAATGCAAATGCTAGGCTGGGGGTGATGAGGAAAGGGACTGAAAATTGCCAGTGGACATTGATGGCCCACTAGCACTGATAGCTTTAAAAGGGAATCCAGATTCATGGAGGATAGGCTCATTAATAATGTCTTCTAGTCACCAGCAGGGAACCTCTGAATGCTCTCACTAGGGAGATAACATCAGGGGAAGGCCTCTGTGCCCGGTTGTTGGCCCTTAGGGGGCCGCTGGCTGGCAACAGTAGCTTGGTACAGGCAATCCTGTCCCATGGATTCACTCTCTTGTGTGGGGAGGGGAGAGTACATCTGTTTTGACCCCCTGCCGTGCAGCTCTCTGAGTGATCCGCATGGGGTGAACATGTGGCTACGCTTGCTCCCTGTGATTAGTGGCATTCCGAAAACAGCATCACCGGGAGGGATACACACGGGGGCGCTGCCTTTACGTGTTCATCCCCTGTACGCCGCTCACTGGGGAGGGACGGTGGCTCAGTGGTAGAGCATCCGCTTCGTAAGCAGAAGGTCCCAGGTTCAATCCCCGGTATCTCCAACTAAAAAGGGTCCAGGCAAGTAGGCATGAAAAACCTCAGCTTGAGACCCTGGAGAGCCTCTGCCAGTCTGAATAGACAATACTGACTTTGATGGACGGAGAGTCTGCTTCAGTAGAAGGCAGCTTCATATGTTCATATGGGGAAAGAGTGTTAATGCCCGTTGGCCCTCCCTGTGCTGCGAGGGATGGTGGTGGTGGCGGCAGCCTGTGCTGAGCTTTTACAGAATGGGATGCAGGACTAGATGGATCGCTGGTCTGATCCAGCAAGGCTGCTCTTCACATCACTAAGGGCGTAAAAATAGGCCACTTTTCCCACCCCGGTTAAGCTCTTCCTTTTGCCAACACAAATAATTCAGTTGAGTAACCATAGATTGTAGACCCCCCCCCCTCTTGCCGTCAAGTCAATGCTGACGTGTGGAAGGAGCCCCATGGCATGGAGTGGTAAAGCTGCAGTACTGCAGTCCAAGCTCTGCTCATGACTTGAGTTCGTTCCTGTTGGAAGCTGGGTTCAGGTAGCCAGCTCAAGGTTGACTCAGCCTTCCATCCTTCCGAGGTCGGTAAAATGAGTACCCAACTTGCTTGGGGGTAAAGTGTAGATGACTGTGGAATGCAATGGCAAACCACCCTGTAGAAAGTCTGCCAAGAAAACGTCCTGATGTGACGTCATCCCATAGGTCAGTTATGACCCGGTGCTTGCACAGGGACTACGTTTACCTTTATGTAACTGACCTGTGGGTGACCCTGCCATTTCCTGCTTCCACGTCACAACCCTGGTATTCCTTGGTGGCCTCCCAGGGACGACCCTGCTTAGTTTCTGAAATTGGGCTAACCTGGGCTATCCAAATTAGGACTTTTCTTCCTTGTCTTGGTCCATTTAACTGTGTGCTCGCACACAACCAGAAACGGTCCAGAGTGAATAATGGGCAACATTTGTGTAGCATTTTTGAGTGTTCAAAATATTTCATGCATGTTGGCTTGCTGTCTTTGCTGCAGCCCTTTTAAGGTTAAGCAGCTGTATCCCCATTGGGGGGTTGAGAGAGGAAAGATTGCCTGACCGTACCATGTGAATCCATGGCAGTAGCAAGGTTTGAACCGGGGACTTCCTGAACCATACCTGTGACATTTGTATCTGGCTTTTTGACCTACGGGTTCACAAGGCAAGTAAAGGTAATACAAAATTAAAATGGGGAGGATTTAAAAGCAAGGAATAACATTTCATGGCCTAAAAACTGAACTCGTAAAGGCTGCTTACAAAAGAATTCAAAAGTCATGGCTGCCAGCACAAAATCTCATTTCTGGCATGTGCTTGGCATATCTCACAGCAGGAGGGCTTTGCTTTTTCTGATCCCATCTGGGGTTCCCGTGGAGTTGAGCAAATGACTTCATTCCCTCCTCCGCTAGTTCCAGGAGGAGGTTTTCAGCACCAGAGCACTTTAGGCACAGGTCTTGTACACAAACACAATGCTCGGTATCTGGTTCAGAACTCTGTGGACTGAAAAATGTCTACACCCTGTCTCTCAGCCAGCTTTCAAGGCAGCTTATAGCATACTTAAAATAGGCTAAGAACAATGCTAAATTATAAGTGAACCCCCTAGGGATGCCAGCCTGCAGGTGAGACCTAGGGACCCCCTGGCAACTTCAGCTCATCTGCAGACTACAGAGATCGGTTCCCCTGGAGAAAACGGATGCTTTGGAGGGTGAGCTCTATGGCACTGTACCCTGCTGAGTCCCTGTCCTCCCCAGACTCCATTCTCCAGTCTCCTTTGCCAACCTGTATTTGGCATCTCTACCTCCCCCTCCCTTTGCCTGGGGGATCTTAGAACCCCGTGAAAGATGAAAACTACATAGGGGGGGGGGGGGAGGCTTATAGCGGAACTGGTGAAACAAACCACCATACTTGGTCCTTAAAATTCCAGATGTTCAAGGCCTTTTCAAGAGCTAATGTAGGGTGCTGATGCTGGTTAGCAGCTCCTGATGGAGGTTCTGGGTTCAGATATGGTTTCTGCCATGAATTCATTTGGTGGCTTTGGAAAAGGCCTCCATGCTTTTCACCTGTCATTTGCTAGGAAACCTGTACAGCTGCTGCACATCGCAGTCTGTCAACCTAAAGCAAAGCATTGCCTCTTACAGTGTGTCGCAGTAGTAGCGCTTTATGGCAAAACAGTCGTGCTGAATGGTGTGAGCCTCAAAGCAGTTTTGCTGCACTGGTGTCAGCAATGTACAAGCTACTTTTTGGCAGTAGTAGCGGGTGTGGTGTTTTCACATAAAGGAGACAGGAGCCGCATCCAAAAGACAACACTTTGCCAGGTGATCTTTGTGAATACATAGTTCCTAGCTGAGCACAGTGCAGCGCCGATGGTATCAGCAGTTCCGTCTCATGCTGAATGCCTCCTGGGTTTTTTCATTTCACCTGCCACGGGAGGTGGTGACAGCTACATGCATAGATGGCTTCAAGAGGGAATTGGATAAACATGGAGCAGAGGTCCCTCAGTGGCTATTAGCCACAACGTATTGGTGGAACTCTGTCTGGGGCGAGTGATGCTCTGCATCCTTGATCCATGAGGGAGCAACAGAGAGGGCTTCTAGTGTCCTGGCCCCACTACTGGACCTCCTGATGGCACCTGTTTTTTGTTTTTTTTTGCCACAGTGTGACGTAGTACTGAACTGGATGGGCCATTGGCCTGATCCAACATGGCTTCTCTGCTTATGTTCTTACCAGCAAGTTGATTTCAGCCTGGATGCCAAATGGCTGGAGCCCTTACAATGTCCTCCTGAAAGCAAGTGCCTTGATCTCTCCAATGGCAGGAGCTGATTGGCCTGTTCTTTGAACGGCATGCACCTCACTTTGGCTGCATTTTCTTGCCACAGTCAGACTGGTGCTGACCTTGGGGATCTTAAATCTGCAAAGGACCTCGACCTGAAGTGCAAACTGATTTTTTTTCCCCTCTCCAGACCAAGAACTGATGCCCCTCCTGCTGACTTTAATCTGCTGTTTTGCATAAAATCCTTTATTTTTTAAATCCAGCAAAACAGCTGCCCTTATGATTGGCGAGGTATGTGTGGATGGAGAGCTGGCATACATTTTGAGCTTCCTGCATTCTGCAAACAAATGTGCCCATGGCCCTCATATTTACATAGGAGAGAAGCGTGCATGTTTTATCTCGGAGCTGGAAGGAAGACTTGACCTCTCATTGCAAAAAATGCAAACCTTCCCCCATAAGTAAAGGGAATCTTAACTGTGCCACCTCAGACTGAAGTTGGTGGAATCTCATGTGAAACTCCCATGAAAGCATAACTGGGATAAACCTGCACTTTCTTGGTTTGCTGGCTTAAGGAGCCTTTCCAAATTGGGATCTGCTGGCAGCATGAAAACAGAAGCTGTCAGTTCTACCACTTCATGTGTGAACAGGCTTTGGTTAACACCAGACTGGGATCAGACATTTTGGGAAATGGTTGTTACAAGTGTGGACGTTGACACCGACAACAAAGGCACCCAAGTCTCTACTCCCAACAAACCTATTCTAAATTTCATTGATGAGGGAGACAAAAAGAACAGAAGCATAGGCAGCGGGGGGGGGGGGGGGGGGCAGACTGTGAGAAATGTCTGTAGACTAGCCCAAAATCTTGTTGGATCTCAGAAGCCAGGTTGATCTTAGTATCTGCATGGGAGACCACCAAAGAATACCAGAGCTGTGATGCAGATGGCAAACCTCCCCTGTCTGTCTCTTGCTTTGAAAACCCCACCAGCGGTCGCCATAAGTCAACTGTGACTTGACGGCAAAAGAAAACAAAAAGTGAAGCTTAGTTGTATCCACAGAGGCAACTCAAAAAGGATTTATGCCCTTAGCATTGTGTCCGCCTTGCCATGAGCAGAGAACTCCAGGTGTGCAGTCCAAAGTTGCTTTGCTTAAGTGTTTGAAAGGCAATAGAACAAAGTAGGAGTCAAGTGTCACTTTTAAAACCAACAAAATGTGAGCTTTTGTGTGCATGCATGCTTCCTTCAGACCAGGGGATAGGATACGGTGGGCTGAAATACAAGTAGTTGGTGGGTTAAGAGTGTAAACTGATACAAAGCTAGGATCAAATGGCAAAATAGTGTAATAGATTGGAAGACCGTTTGGTCTGGATAGCAGTGAAAGGTAATAAAAGTTGCCTATTAATTGCTGTTGCTGCAAGTCTAGGTAAAACAAAAGGACATGTATTTCCCAGGCCACAAAGAATAGGACTCTCAATAAAAAGTTTTAAGTTATAGGCAGAAAGATACCATCTAGATACTAGGATTTTTTCTTTTTACGGCAAAAGTGTAATGCAGCAATGGAATCGACTGCCTAGAGAGGCGCTGAGTCCCCCTTCTCTGGTAGTGTTCAAGCAGTAGCTGAACACTGGTCAGGGATGCTTTAGGCTGCTCCTACGTTGAGCAAGAGGGTAGGACTAGATGGCCTCTATGGCTCCTTCCAACTCTGTAGTCCTACAATTTCCGTTCATTTTTGGTGCACAGCACTAGAAAATATTTAAAAGGCTTGGTCCTTTATTCTAGGAGAGCTTTGTGTCAGTGTGTGTGTGTGTGTGTGTGTGTGTGTGTTCTGTAGAGGTTTAAGCACCAGCCTAAACACGTCAACCAAGTTTATGCTCTTGGAAACAGAAAGGCCTGGCGTTAGGGTCGAGTGGAGTTTGTTTTGCCATGGTTTGAGCCAGTTTAGTGAAGTTGCCTTTGCTAGAGAGTGTGCAGAAATCTTGATTGAGTTAATTCAGGGGTACCTTTAGGGTTGCCAGCTCTGGGTTGGGCAATTCCTGGAGGTTCGAGGGTGGAATTTGGGGAGAGGTAGGGCCACAGCAGAGTATAAAGCGATACAGCCCATTCTCCGAAGCAGCCATTTTCTCCAAGGGAACTGATCCTTACCATCTGGAGATCAGTTGTAATTCTGGGAGACCTCCAGGCCCTGCCTGGAGGCTGGCAACCCTCGTTTAATTGTGTTTCAGCCTAGTTTTAATTTTTTTTAAATTAGAATCTCTTCAGTCCATATAAACGTAAAATACATGATTAAATTTAAAATACAGTTTAACATATCAGGGCTCTGTCTCTCTGCCCTGTAACTAGCTCTCCAGAGGAACTAGCTAGCCACTGTGTGAGATAAGATGCTGGATTAGATGGACCACTGGTCTGATCCAGTAGGGCTCCTCATGTTCTTATGAAGGCACTGGTTTTTATCCCCTGTTGTTGGCCATCCAGAGGAACTGGTTGGCCACTCTTCAGACAGGATGCTGGACTAGATGGACCACTTGGCTGATCTAGTAGGGCTCTTTTGATCTTATGAAGGCCTCCACCTCTCTGCCCTTCTGTTGGCCGTACAGAGGAGCTAGTTGGCCACTGAGAGACAAGATGCTGGACTGGATGGACCACTGATCTGACCCAGCAGGTCTCTTCTGATGTTTAATGAAGGTCTCAGCCTCTCTTCCCTGTTGGCTGTCCAGAGGAACTGGTTGTCCACTATGTGAGACAGGATGCTCGCCTAGATGGACCACTGGTCTGATCCACCAGGGCTTTTCTGTTGTTGTTACATAACCGATCCATGACTGAAGAGTCTGCTCAGTTTAGAAAAGAGATGACTTGGAGGGGTGTGTCTCAGCCTCTATGCCCTGCCATTGGGCCTCCAGAAGAACTGGTAAGCCACTGCTTGAGGCAGGATTATTGTTGTTGTTGTTATTTATATCCTGTTCTCCCCCCACTAATGTAGGGTTTAGCAGATTCCAGCATATAATAAAAAACATATAAATTTAAAATATATAAATGAAAAAAAAATCAACAATACAATTTCCCATACAGTTTCTATACTGCTGGCCCAGGGAGGGAGAGGTAATGGATCTGTATGGATGGGAGTTCTCCTGACCTGACCCGTATGTCTTATAGGCCCTGCAGAATTGTACCAAATTCCACAAGACCCAGGTCTCAGCTGGAAACGCATTCCGCCAAGCTGGAGCCACCACTGAAAAGACTCTGTCTGTAACTGAGGCCAGATGAATGAATACTCCTTGGTCGCAGAATCATCAGTGTGTTGTTATTAAAAGAGCGTAGTGCTCTTGGGGGAGGGGTTATGTCAGGAGAGGCAGTCCCACAGATATGTTGGTCCCATACTATGTAGTGCTTTAAAGGTTAAAAGGGAACAACACCGGTTAGATATGTGCTCTAATAGGGGTACCTGTAAGTACCCACATAGCTGCATTGTGAGCCAGATGGAGGTTTCCAGGTCATTCTCAAGGATAGCCCTGTGTAGAGTAAGTTGCGGTAGTCTGTCCTGGAGGTGACTGCTGCATGAATCCCTATGGCTAGTAGGTCAGGGCAAGATGGGAAAGGGACTGATAGCCTGACTTGGTGTAGACAGATGTTGGACTAGATGGACTTGCTGGTCTATAGTTTTTGTGTGGCCTGAGCTTCCCTTGACAAAGGCTTTCCAGGGTTCACGGAGAGATGTTTAATAATAGAATTATAGTATTGGAAGGGACCTCCAGGGTCATCTAGTCATCCAGCCCCCTGCACAATGCAGAAAATTCACAGATACCTTCCTATCCTGTTCCATACCTATACGATGGCAAAAAAACCCACCTCCAGAATCCCTGGTCATACTGGCCTGGAGAAAAATTGATGACTGACCCCAAAGTGGTGATCAGCATTTCCCTGGGCGTGTAAGAAGGGCTGTGAGAACTAAGCACTGATGCAACCATTCCTGCCCTCCCTCTCATGATCTGCATAAGTTCACAGAATCGGCATTGCTGTCAGATGGCCGTCTAGCCTCTGTTTAAAAATCTGCAGAGAACCCACCACCTCCCGAGGAAGCTTGTTCCACTGAGGAACCACTCTGTCAGGAAGTTCTTCCTAATTTTCAGCTGAAAACTCTTTTGATTTAATTTCAACCTGTTGGTTCTGGTCTGATCTTCTGGGACAACAAAAAATTCTGCAGCATCCTCTATATGACAGCCCTTCAAGTACTTGAAGATGGTGATCATACCACCTCTCAGTCATCTCTCCAGGCTAAAGATACCCAGCTCCTTCAGCCTTTCCTCAAAAGACTTCGTCTCCAGACCTCTGGACACATTCCAGCTTGACTATATACTTAAATTGTGGTGCCCAAAACTGACCATAATACTCTAGGTGAGGTATAACCAGAGCAGTGTAAAGCGACACTGTCGCTTTGTGTGATCTGGACGCTACTGTTGACGCAGCCTGAAATTGTGCTTTCCTTTTTAGTTACCATATCACACTGCTGACTCATGTTCAGAGTATGGTCTACTAAGACCTCTAGATCCTTTTTGCACATACTACTGCTAAGGCAAGTATCCCCCATCCTATAATTATGCATTTGATTTTTCCCACCTAAGTGCAAAACTTTACATTTATCCCTGTTGAAATTCATTTAATTTTAGCCCAGTTTTCCAGCCTGTCAAAGATCATTCTGTATCTTGACTTTGCCGTCTACTATATTTGCAACCCCTCCCAATTTAGTATCATCTGCAAATTGAATTAAACATTCCTTCTATTGCTTCATCTAAATAATTTATAAAGATGTTGGACAAAACAGGTCCTAGGACCAATCGTTGAGGTGCTCTGCTTGTCACTCCTCTCCAAGAGGATTAGGAACCATTCACAACCACTCTTTGAGTGCGATCTGTCAACCAATTACAGATCCACCTAACAATAATAGGACCCAAACCACATTTTACCAACTTAACACGAATATTATGTGTAACCTTATCAGTACTGAAATCAAGATAAAGTATGTGCAGCATTTCCCTGATCCAGCAAGGTAGTAACTTCCTCAAAAAAAGAGATAAGGTTAGTCTGACATGACTTGTTCTTGAGAAGCCCATGCTGGCTCTTAGTAATCACAGCTGTCTTTTATAAATGCTCAAGGACTGATGATTTAAAAACTTTTCTATGTATAGACATCATCAAGCTGACAGGTGGGTAGTTGCTCAGATCCTCCTTTCTCCCCTTCTTGAAGATTGCCCAGCCTCCAGTCTTCCTGCACTTCACCTGTTCTCCAAGAATTCTCAAAAATAATAGAGGCTCAGAAATTACATCCACAAGTTCTTTTAGTGCTCTTGGATCCAATTTGTCTGGCCCCAAGGACTTCGTGTCAGTTAAAGAAACTAGGTGTTTATGTACTATCCCTATGCCGATCCTAGGCTGCAACTTCCTTCATCATATGTTCTGTTTTTGCCCTGCTGAGTACCGTTTCCCTCACAAGAGAAGTCCGAGGAAAAGTAGACATTGAGTAGTTCTGCCCTCTCTTCATCACCTGTTACAATTTCATTTTCCTGTCCCTGAAAGGGGCCTACCATGTCCTTGCTTTTTTTTAGTCTGAATATAAAAGAAACCTTTTTGTTTTACTGAGCTTTAGCTTTCCTAACTTTTTTTTTTCTCTCTCTCTCTCTACAAGCACTGGTTATTTGCTTATATTCATCCTTGGTTATAAGCTCCTCCTTCCGTTTCTTAAGTCTTTTTTTTATTTTTCAAGTCTTTAGAAAGCTGTTCTTGGAACTGCCTTGGCTTCTTTAGGCTCCTTCAGTTTTTCCCTCTTATAGCATAGGAATCGTTTGTGATTGTGCCTTTTGTATTTGTTTTAAGAAACTCCCACCCATCCCCCCTTGAACTTCCTTCTTGGTGTGTGGGAGGGTCTTGAAAGCAAAGTGGTGCGAAGTCCACAAATACAAAGCATTACTTCTGCAGTCCATTGTTCTTCATTTGGGTTGCACACTCAAATTAAGGTGGATCGCTCCTGCTATTTTCTTTTTTCTTTAAGAGAAGGGAATGGAAGGAAGAAGCAGACATTTGGTCCATAATTCAAGTTGGCCAGTTTTAATTCCAGTTTGGTGGCTGTTTGTGGTATACAGCCAGAATTGTTACGTTCAACTGATTCACGTACCCAGTTTCCCCTACAGTCTGTTGCTACATCTGCATAGCAACTCTCGTGTTCCTTGTACCTTATATTCCTGCCTCTTCATCACCAAACTAGATATACTTCACATCAGTGTTGGAAATGGGCCTTTGGCATGTTCTCTCCCTGCTTCCCAATCCAAATACCTACCATTTAACTCAGGGGTGTCAAACATGCAGTTTGGGGGCTGAATCAGGCCTCCGGAGAGCTCCTATCGAGCCTCTGAGCAACTAGTTATCTGCTTCCTTCTCCCTATATCTTGCTTCCTTCTGCATAACAGCTTGCTTTGCAAGGCTTGCTCAACTGCACAGGAGCTACAGAGCAAAACCTTTATTTTCTCCATTGGCTGAGGGGAGGATGGTGGGAGGAATAGCTTGCTTTGCCAGGCTCTCTCAATCGCACAGCAGAACTACTGAGCCAAACCTCTCTTCCTTCTATTGACTGAGGCTCCTCCCCCCTCCCAGTCCCGTGGGGAAGGAAGGAAAGAGTCAGAGCTTCCTTTGCCCAGTTCCCTGGATCCCATGGGAGATATACAAAGAAAGCACCTTTAAGACCAACGAGTGCTAACGTTTTAAGCATGTTTTAAGTTTTTTAAAAAAATGTATTTGTGTTTGTGCTCTTTATGAAATTTATATCTTTGCTACTTTTAATCTTAAATAGGTACACACATGGCCCTGCCCAACATGGCTCGGCCCAACCCAATATGTGCCGGCCCAACAAGGTCCCATTTATGTCAGATCTGGCTCTCACGAGTTCGACATCCCTGATATAACTCTTACATAGTTCGTAACTTTCCAACTACACCTTGGAACTCTGTAGGTAGTGTTGATGGAAAGTGCCGTCAGGTTGTAGCCAACTTATGGCAACCTTGTGGGGTTTACAAAATAAGAGATGTTCAGAAGTGGATTGTCACTACCTGCCTCTACATAGCGACTCTGGTGTTCCTTGGTAGTCTCCCAACCAAATATTAATCAGGGCCAACCCTGCTTAACTTCCGAGAACTGAGGAGATCAGGCTAACCTGGTCCCATCCAGGTCATGCCCTGTAGCTAGTAGCTAGTAACTTTAGAGTGATGGTGGAAAGTATCAAGTTCATGGCTACTTCCATGACCAGATATATTCAGATGTGGTTTGCCATTGCCTGCCTCTGCAACTTCAGAGTAGACTCTGTAAAGTAGTGACCCTGGATCTCAACCTCTTGTGCACCCTGTGGGGCTTTGGCGTGCCGATGACACACCCATATGGCTTCCCACCTCGAGAATTTGCCAGTCACTTAAAGACTTAAGCTTCCTACGATACTCAAAACACAGTTGAGGCAAACACAATTCAGTAGGTGTGGCTGGCTGAACTCCTGAATTTTTTTCTGAAGCGCACCGCCTACCCACCCCAGTGCCTCCTGCCTTGTGCCTTGCGACACAAATCATGTAGGTGTGAAGCCGTAGACTGAGCAGGCATTAGACATTTTGGCATTCGATATGAAAAATGAGCCCCCTCCCTCCCATGCTTTTCACACGCAGCAGATGCTAGAGCCTCCAGTCTTTGCCAGAACACTTGCTAAGCTCGCTATGAAGCTTAGCTGCCGAGAGAGAGAGAGAACAGTGCCTCCGCTTGGGTGTGTAGGTGGGGAGCAGGCTGTAGGCTGTGTTGTAATGTTTCCACTGTCACAAGATCCACCACCACAACGCGTCGTGGTGATGGTTCCCGGCTGAGAGCTTTGCAAAACTGTTGAAACAGATTCATTGAGCGTAGATCTGTTTGTGCTATCGGCGACAATAACCTCCTTGTTGGGAAGTCACCATACCGGTGAAGCCAGTCGTGGAGGGTAGAGGGAGGGGAAGGCTTGGCCCCTTGCTTGTAGATTTTCCCAGAAATACGTAGACAGTCGCTCTGGGAAACGAGGACTAGATGGACCATTGGTCTGATCCGGAGAGGTCGCTTATGGTGCTCTGGCTTAGTGTACATGTGTCACTATAGTTCAGGCTTGCACACTAACCAGCAAAAACAGAGTGTGATCTGACCTTAGTTAGATTTGGAGAGGGGTTACAGCAAGAGGGCTCCATTATGCTTAATCCCTATCAGCTACATAAGTGTGTCTAGGTGTCCCTCTGGAAACAGGGTTACCAATTCCTGGTTGGGAGATTCCTGGAGATTTGGGGATGGACCCTGGGGAGGGACTTCAGCCCTAGAGTTCACCCTCCAAAGCCATTCTCCCCCCCCCAAGGGAACGGATCTCTGAAGCCTAGAGTTCAGTTGTAATTCCTGAAGGTTGGCAACCCTAGATGGATGTTGCCAGAAGATGGAGTGATGGCCACAGGAAGAGACAGCTTTGTGTTGTGTGTGTGTGTGTATGGATGTGCACTTGGAGGTCATGGTGACCTCTGGTGGCTGACTTCTACTGGGGGTCTGGAGGATATTCAGAGAGGTGGCTGCATAAAGCCTGCCCCTGCCCTCCTGGCCCTGGTATTCCAAAGAGGTCTCCCATCCAAGTACTTGCCAGAGTCAGCCCCGCTTAGCTTCCAAGATCTGACAAGATCGGGCTTGCCTGGAGTATCCAGGTCAGGGCTAGGAATTGGCATCTTTGAAAGAAGATGGGTCTTTCAGTGGCTACTAGCCATGGTGACTGAAGTTCAGGGACACCCCAATGCCAAAAGGCAAGACCAGGGGAAGGCCTTGGCCTCTCTGCCCTGCTGCTGGACCTCCAGAGGAACTAGTTGGGTACAGTGAGAGATGACAGGATGCTGGACCAGATGGATCACTGGTCTCATCTGGCAGGACTCTTACGTTTTTAAGATGATGTACTGGGTGAACAGCTGGCTTGATCCAGGCAAGGCTCTTGTAAGATTTACTTGCCACTTTTCAACGACATGGCCCTCCAGGCGACTTGCAGCATGTTACAAATACAAAAAGAACCTCTCCCTTCTTCGTCAGCCCCCATTGCTCCCCCACCTTACAGTACAGTAGCTTTCTAGGGTCAGAATCAGGTAAAGTAAAGGGAAAACTCTAGCGGTGGTACATGGACTCCGTTTCTGCAGCCTAATGACTGTGCCGCTGGTGCTGTGATGAGGCAGGGACGGGATGGGGAATAGTCTAGCATAGCTGGATCTCATCAGATCTCAGAAACTCAGCGGCGTGGATGGGAGACCACCAAGGAAGTCTTTGCAGAGGAAGGCAATGGCCAAACCACCTCTGCTCGCTCGTCTTCAAAACCCCCATGGAATGGCAGTGACTTGACGGCATTTTACGCACAGAGAGAGAAGTCTGGGATCTCCTGGAAGATCCTTAATCCCTGTTTCCATTTGGCCCCGTGCTATTGACCACCTGAATCCCCCTAGGGCAAATAGAGGCTCCAAGGGGAAACATGCCTCCCAGTGGATGGTGGGGTCTTAAGCAGTCTGCTGCCCGCAACATACGCAGGCATTGTAAGTCAGAGTGGGACACTTAGGAGTCTGGCTCAGCGGCAGAGCATCTGCTTGGCGTGCCGAAGGTCCCTCGTTCAATCTCTGGCATCTTCGGTTAAAGGGACCAGGCGGGAGGTGATGTGGAAGGCCTCTACCTGAGACCCTGGAAAGTCCCTTCCAGTCTGAACAGGCAGTTTTGACTTTGATGGGCCTAGGGTCGGATTCGGTAGAAGGCAGCTTCATGTGTGACTGTATTCCCCCTCCCCCGCAGTTAAAAACTGGCCTTGTGGGGGAAGGAGGGAGGTGGTGGTGCACATTTCATTTATGAAAATATTTATATCCTGTCTCTTCTCAGGGCTCAAGGCGGCACACAAGTCCATAGTTAAAACATACAAACGGTAGAAAACCTTCCACACACCCCCATTGGTCCTCTGGGCTACGGTGCAGGAGGCTTTGTGAGCAGCTTGACGTTTGCATAGCTGGTGTCTCTGGGGCGATCGTGTTTAAGCGCTCCTCCTTTGTGGATTGCTTTCCACATTGACATCTCCGCCATTGCTATCTCTTTCATTTATGCCTGTGAACCACTGCACGGAGGCTTTGGGAGCAGTCTGTGGAGATGGACTTTAGGTGGAGTAGACCAGGGTTCCCCAACATGGTGCCCACTAAATCCTTTTAGAAAGCAGGTGGGCCTTTTGTCCGGCTGTTCTGATTGGCTGTGCATGTTAAAAGGCACCCTGTTAAACTGAGCTTCCTCCTGGAACGTTGAAGAAGTACTATTAGAGTCAGTGCTTTTTTTTTTTTTTTTTCCTGCCGGAGCTCACAGGAGCGGAGTTCCACCTGGGCTGGCCAGGGTTCCAGCTGGCCCGACCTGCCATGTCACAGCCACATGCTCCCAGGCCAGGGTGTGTGGCCTAATATGCAAATGAACTCCTGCTGGGCTTTTTCTACAAAAAACCCACATTGATTAGAGCAGGAGTGTCATACTTATTAGTTATGAAGGCCGGATCTGACATAAATGAGACCTTGGTGAGCCGGGCCATGTTTGGCTGGTCCATATGTGTACCAATTTAAGATTAGGTAGCAGAGATATAAACTTTATAAAGGACACAGATAAACACAATCAGATATATATATATATTTTTTAAAATGCTGAAAACATTAGCACTTGTTGGTCTTAAAGGTGCTTTCTTTGTATTTTCTCCCATGAGATCCAGGGAACTGGGCAAAGGAATCTCTAGCTCTTTCCTTCCTTCCCCAGAGTATCAAGAGGAGAGGAGCCTCAGCCAATAGAAGGAAGACAGACTTGGCTCAGTAGCGCTGCTGTGTGATTGAGAGAACCTGGCAAAGCAAGCTATCCCTCCCCACTTCCCTCCCCAAGGGAAGAGCCTCAGCCAATGGAGAAAATAGAAGCTTTGCTCTGTAGCTCTGCTTTGTGATTGAGCAAGCCTTGCAAAGCAAGCTGTTAGAAGAAGGAAGCAAAAGAGAGGGAGAAGGAAGCAGATGACAGCCAGTTGCTTGGGGGCCTGATTTGGCCCCCGGGCTGCACGTTTGACACCCTTGGATTAGAGTTTATATATAAGCTTGGCATTATATGGCTGCTTCACCTCCTGGGGCAGCCATTTTGTCACTGTGCCCGCCATCCTCTGTGTCAGAATTTTGAAAGTCTGTGCAGGTTCAGCAAGGTTAGGGACCCTTGGGCTGGATGAATGCTTGCATAAACCAGAAGACAGCCGGTCCCCTTTCTGGTGACTGTCAAAGAACTGGTGGGCCAAGGTGTCTTTTGCCAAAAAAAAAAGGCTTGCTGTTGCACCATGATTCCCAGGAGTCCTCCAGCTTTCCTGGTGTACAGTTTGAAAACCAAGGGTCTGGAGCACTCTCAGGCGTTGTTTGATGTTGAGACTGCTGAAGAGATGGTGGGACAGTCTCGGAGCCAGGCTGGGGGGTGGTACAGCCTTTCAGAATTGGATTTTTGGCCAACTCTGCCCCTAGAGCCAGCAAGGATTATAAACGTCTAATCCCCACCCTGCAGCACAGTCCATGTTGGTCTCGCAACACTCCTGGAAGAAACTCTTTTATGGGTCTCCTAAGTTGCTTGATTGTCACAAGGAACTGAGCCCCCAAGAATCCCCCCCTTTGTTATAAAGTCAAGAAGGGACACAGCTCTGATTTGAATTTAGCAGCCCCATGAGCCTGAATGATGCGTTTATGCAGTGATCTCTCATAGACATAATCTGGCCTCGCTTAAGGTTGCCAGCCTCCAGGTATACACATGAA